>NC_143547.1:95731918-96031918 GCF_031878675.1 Megascapheus bottae | reverse complement strand
TGAACAATTTATATATATGTATGTATATATATGTATATAATCTAAGTAATGTGTTGCTAGGTTCTGGTGGTTTACACTTCTAATCATTGATACTTAGGAGGCTGAGATCTAAGGATCATGGTTTGAAGCCAGCTGGGGCAGGAAAGTGTGTGAGACTCTTATTTCCAATTAACTACCAAAAAGCTAGAATTGGAGCTATGACAGGTGGTAGTGTACCAGTCTTGAGCACAAAAGTTCAGAAACATTTCTCAAGCACTGAGCTCAAGCCCAGGACCAGCCAAAAAAAAGTCAAATGTCAGTGTGTGACTGCATTTTAAAAATATGATGGACACAGCAAGATACAAAATACGTATTATCTCATAACCTCTAATCATATCTGTTTGCTTAAATTTTGTCTGATACAGCCATTCATTATACATGTAATCCTAAGACCACCAATGAAAATGAATATGAATCAAATATTTTCTTGGCAGGTATCATTTAAACTTTGTTGATATTTAAATAGCCCATGGAAAATATGTCAATGCTAGATATAAGTTTTTTTGTATATTTAAGGTCATGAATATTATTTATGATCTGGGTCAAGAACAAAAGCCAATTAAGAAAATTACCACATATTCTTGAGGCAAGCAGCAGGCAAAACTTTTTCCACTAAATAACAGCCCGGTATCAATATAGTGCAATGTAGACTGACAATGTCTCCTATCCCTCTATTGAATACAAAACCGTTACTATTTGGGATCTCTATATATTACATCTAAATATGTGCACCATTCCGAAAGTAGATGCATGAGAAAAAGTAGTAAGAGTCTTGTGCTTTAGGGAATACCCAGGTGGTAGACTGAAAAATAACTCTGGGAGGTGGTGGGAAACAGATAAGGAGCCTAAGGGTTAGGCTTAAAGAGAAAAAGGGAAAATGTTAATTGACAAAGCGTAAGCACAATTGATCTGTGAACTCCATTCTACTGTTTCATGACTCTTATTTCTCTACGCTAATTATATTTGGGCAGCAAGATTGGGAGAGGGAGGGGCTGGGTCTGCTAGAGACTCACAATGATTAGAGTGGCTTAAACTTTCTGCAGATGCCTGGCTGTCATTGGAAACCTGCCCAGCCCCTAATAAAATACAACAGACATGGGAGGCTGCTTGGCAGTCGAGGAATGTCAATTACCAGAGAAATAATTTAATTATTAATTATGACTATGGCTGAGCAGAAGCTGAGACATTAAAAAGCACAGTCTTACCAGTATTTTGCAAGACAAAAGGTAATTTACTTTTTGTGAAGAATGAGAATATTATTATATCTCTAAAGTCCACTATATTATTGCGTTGCCTGGGTGATTTGAGACAATCTATATGTGTGCATGTGTATACACAGTGGGGGAAGCAGCTTTACTCAGAATTAGAAATGTATTATGTAAGTACTTACTTGATTGATTAGGAAGAGTCTCCCAAACCACTAATGAGTATAGCACAAAAATAGTGAGAGAGAAATAAAGAGGAGGCATTGAATATTGAAAGGCAGGTCAAGTAGCCAGGTGTTTAGCTTAGTGGTAGAGTGCTTGCCTAGCATGCTCAAAGACCTGGGTTCGATTTCTTGGTACCACACACGTAGAAAAAGCAGGAACCGGTGCTGTGGCTCAAGTGGTAAAGCACTAGCCTTGAGGAAAACCCAAAGACAGTGCTCAGTATCTGAGTTCAAGCGCCAGGATTAGTTAAAAAAAAAAGAAAGAAAGAAAGGCAGGTCAATTGTAGGAGAAAAGAAATTTGGCTCTTGCCATAACTGTAAAACAATATTCTGGGCTGGGGTTGGGAATGAGGCTTAGTGGTAGAATGCTTGCCTAGCATGTACGAAGCCCTAGGTTCCTTTCCTCAGTATCACATACACAGAAAAAGCTGGAAAGGATGCTGTGGCTCAATTGGTAGAGCCCTAGCCTTGAGCACAGAGAAGCTCAGGGATCAATCCCAAGCCCTCAGTTCATGCCCTAGAATTGGCAAAAAACAAACAAACATGACTATTCTGGGCAGGGCCGAATAATTGAAAAGCCCCTTAGAAAGTATGATTTGAGAACACCCTAAAAGTTCACCTAGTTCTATCAGTATAGCCTCATTACTTTGACTCAGCATTGCTCCTCCCTTGCGTTTCTTTGCAAATATCTAAACAATTTTAGAAATTGTTAGATTGAGCAGGGTGCTGGTGGTACATGCCTGTAATAAATCCTAGTCACTCAGGAAGTTAAGGATCTGAGGATGGTTGGTCAAAGCCAGGCCTTGCAGGAAAGTGTGTGAGACTCTTATCTCGAATTAACCACCCAAAAAAGCTAGCTGGAATTGGAGCTGTGGCACAAGTGGTTCAGCATTAGAAAAATTCTAAGGGACAGTGCCTAGAACCTGAGTTCAAGCTGAGGATCAGCACCCAAAAAAGGGGGGGGGCAGGGGAAGGAAAGGAAAAGAAAAAGAAAAGAAATTATTATATTGAAGTGGTTCATTCTCCCATTCATAAAGGGAGAGCTGTAGAAGAATCCTGAGCACTAAAGGCAGAATTTAAGAGAAAGCCAGTGCTTAAAGGAGGACAGGCTAGAATCTGAACTAGATCTCCCGTGTGCTGATAGGTTCTATTGGAAATTAAATGTCTGACCTGGTGAGGAAAAGACACATTACCAAGTGAATATTATCAGATCTGCCTGGCCATATACTCTGGTGCACACAGGAATGTATTATCATCTTCATCATCCTATACAGAGTAAACAAGTGGGATGAGAGGACTTTAGGAAGGTATTAGTTTGATGAGCAGACTGTATCACAATGCCTCTTATCCTATGTGGATTCAGGGTGACTTACCAATGACCAACTGACTGAAGATAAAAAAAGAAATATGTGAACCTGGATTACACATTTAAAAGTGGATGACTGCAGCACTGCACTTCCAAGGTGAGGTATATAATCCAATGGATCACTCCTATAATCCTAGCTACTTAAGAGACTAAGATCTGAGGAATACTATTCAAAACCAGACTAGGCAAAAAAGTTCATGAGTCTCTTAGCTTTAATTAGTCACTACAAAGTCAGAAATGGGTATGTAGTTCAAATTATAGAGTTTCAGCCTTGAGCACAAAAGCTCAGGGATAGTGCACAGGCCCAAGCAGTAGGACTGGCATATTGGCACATCGGCATGCACTCATGCATGTGCACACACACACACACACACACACACACACACACACACACACAGAGTCAATGGTAGAGAAGCCTTTCCAGTAGACATAATATTGACTACATCTGATTGTCTATCCTAAGGAAGATAATCAAAGGCCAAGTTTACTCTGATTCTCAGTGAAATGAGTTGGCCAAAGATTTAATAAAAAATTTCTTGGGCCAGGAGTTTGGCCTAGTAGTAAGAGTGCTTGTTAAGCATGCAAAAAGACCTGGGTTTGATTCCTTGGGACAACATACATAGAAAAAGCTGGAAGTGATGCTGTGGCTCAAGTGGTAGAGCATTAGGCCTTGAGAAAGCCCAAGGATTGTGCTCAGCCCCTGAGTTCAAGTCCCAGTACTGGCAAAAAAAATTCTCACAGCAATCTAAATACTGCCTTGCAGAAGCTTGATATCATACATACTTTAAAATGTCATGTAAGGTTCATAGTATTTCAAGCTAGGTGTGATTCTAGAACTTGGAGGTATAGGCAGAAGGACTGAGGATTCAAAGCAACCTGGCTACATACTGAATTTGAAGTCAGCCTGAACTGACTTTTTTCTCCCTTGCTGTTACTGGGGCCAAGGCATTGTCTCTGGGCTTTTTTGCTCAAGGATAGTACTATACCACTTGAACCACAGCTCTACTCCTAGCATTTTGGAGATAAGGGTCTCATGGACTTTTCATGCCAGGTCTGGCTGTGAACCACAATCCTCAGATGTCAGCCTCTTGCAGGTATGAGCCACCGCAATCTGCTGAACTGGACATTTTGAGACCCTTTTTCAAAAAAGTTATACTCAGAAATAATTTCACCCAATGCCCTAATTTTCAAATGGGGCAAGTAAGGTTCAAAGTGTGTCATTTGCCCAAGGACAAACCCTGGTCGACAGCCAGAATTGATAGATCTTATATCTCAGTTTAGAGCTTTCAGCATACAGGTACGCATGCACTCCTCTGTCACAAGCATTTCCTAAACTTCAGCAATGTACCATGTTTTTTCCTTAAGCATAGGGACGAAAGTAAGAAATACATTATCACAGATTACATATAACATTTTTAGTCTATGCTGTCAAGAAGCTCTTGTGTTTGTTCTGTATTTTATGCACATGGTTTGGTTTTTGTGAATGTTGTTACTTTTGTGCATAGCTATATCCTGCAATAAGAAATAAATGGAACCAAAATGGCAAATACTTTTGCAAGCAGGGCAGAAGAAATGCTTGCTGAAGAGTGCCAAATGGAATTACAAATGCTAGAATCTGAGCCAGTAAAACTATATGACTTAAAAATAAAACAGACACCAACAGAGAAATTAATTAATTCAAGGTTGGATTTGATTGTTAAGGAGAGTTTGCATCTCTGTTGCTGCTGGGAATACAGCCATTTTTAATGGATTTTGATGGCATCCTGCCTGAGTCTCAGTACCTAAATGTTGGCCTGGATGAGATCAAATTTGAATTAATTGATTAGGAATACTAGAGGATGGTGCAATCTGCTATTATTTTAAAACTGCATAAAGTAGTTGAAATAGGAGAGTGGACTATGCAAAAGATTCAATAATTTTCTAGTCTGAACCTTTAATTCTTGATGAAGCCTGATCTTTCCCAATTGCCTATTCTCACAAAAGCTAAGCTTTGCCAAAAATGTCCACTCATTCCCACACTTTCTATTTTTGGTCAGTCATATGGTTTGAACTTTGTACCTGGGCGATGTCCCTGAGCTCCTCAGCTCAAGGCTACTGCCCTACCACTTGAGCCACAGCACCACTTCCGGTTTTCTAGTACTTAATTGGAGATAAGAGTCTCACGGACTTTAGTGACTTTAGTGCCTGGGCTGGCTTTGACCGAGATCCTCAAATCTCAGCCTCCTGAGTAGCTAGGATTACAGGTGTGAGTCACTGCACTTGCACTTGGCTTATTCCCACACATTCTTATCACCTAAAATCATGTTTTCATTCATTTATCTTCATCAGCCTGCTTTCTTCTCTTTTTAAAAGAAGGGTTCCTTTTCCCCATCACAAACATGAGCCCTGCCTTCTCCAGTTCACTCCTTTCTATTACATTTAATCCTTATCTCTTCTATATTTTTTTCCCTTCTCTCTTTTTCATTTGTTGGCTTTTATTTTTTGGAATTTGTGGTCTTATTCTTTGTAGGACTTGAGTCATACCTTTATCTCTCTTTACTTTCAGTGCTTTTGAATTTGGATCTCCATTTTTTCTAGAGGTAGCCTGAACCAAGATCCCTCTATTTGAGTTTTCCTACATAGCTGGGTTGATTTTTTTTCTAGTCATAGGGCTTGAATTCTGGGCCTGAGCACTGTCCGTGAGCTCTTCAGCTCAAGGCTAGTACTCTACCACTTTGTGCCACCACACCACTTCTGATTTTCTGGTGGTTAACTGGAGATAAGGGTCTTATGGACTTTGGTGCCAGGGCTGTCTTTGAACCATGATCCTCAGCTTTCAGCCTCCTGAGTAGCTAGGATTACAGGCCTGAACCACCAGTGCCTGACCTAGGTTGACATTTTTAACAATTGTTATTGTAAAGATGATGTACAGAGGGGCTACAGTTACATAAGTCAGATAATAAGTATATTTTTTTCAACAGTGTCACCTTTTCCCTTGTTTTCTCCCATTTTTTATTTTCTCCCAACTGACCCTCCCTCCCTTACAAGTTGTATAGCTTGGTTGACATTTGCGCAGTACCCCACACAATGGCTTTTATTTTGCATTTTTTGCTAGTCCCGGGGCTTGAACTCAGGACTTGAGCACTGTCCTTGGGATTTCTCAAGGCTAGAGCTCGACCACTTGAGCCACAGCACCACTTCTGGCTTTTTTTTTTTTTGCCAGTCCTGGGCTTGGGCTCAGGGTCTGAGCACTGTCCCTGGATTTTCTCAAGGCTAGGGTCTACCACTTGAGCCACAGCACCACTTCTGGCATTTTGCTACATATGTGGTAGCGAGGAATCAAACACGGGTCTTCCTGCATGCTAGGCAAGCACTCTACCACTAGGCCAAACTCCCAGTCCCATTTCTGGCTTTTTCTATGTATGTGGTACCTCAGAATCAAACCCAGGTCTTTGTGAATGCTAGGCAAGCATTCTACCACTAGGCCATCCTCCCGATCCGCACGTAATGTTTTATTGGTTAAGATGAGGTCTTGCAAACTTTTTACCTGGGTTGGCCTTGAACACTTAGTTTCCTGATTTCCCCTCCTGAGTTGTGATCACAGCATGAGGTGCTGGTGCCCAATTTCCTCTCTATTTTTGTGGGATTTTTTTTTTGTTTGTTTGTTTTTTTTGCCAGTCCTGGGCTTGAGCTCCGGGCCTGAGCACTGTCCTTGGACTTTCTCAAGGCTAGAGCTCTACCACTTGAGCCTCAGCACCACTTCCAGCTTTTTTCTATGTATGTGGTACCAAGGAATCAAATCCAGGTCTTTGTGTATGCTAGACAAGCACTCTACCACTAGGCCAAACTCCCGGCTCTCCTCTCTGTTTTTAAATATGTCTGTGTCTCTTTTGGCTTGGGAAAAGAAAAGTTGCTTAATTCTGATGGCCCTCATAGCTATTAAACAACCTCTTTTCCTCTTTCAGTATCAAATTTTTGCAAATGAATGGTTTTACATGTATAAATGCCACCTATCTGGCTTTCAGCCCAACTACCACTGAAAGCTCAGGTAGAATTTCTGAACCATTAAATGAAATTGCTTTTCTCAATTCTTATTTACTGTGATGAGGAATAGGTTTTTGAGATTTAGAAGATCTTATACCAAGCATTAATACCACATTTTCTATGCATCCTGAACATTTTATTAGAGCATCTTTTTGTTCCTTCAATGTCGTTAAAATGGAACTCATTTTCTCTGCTGTTGCCCCTTGAAGTATTTATTGTGTGACAAATGTAAGCTCTGTGAGAGTGGGGATACTGTTATTTATGCCCATGTTCCTTCTCTCTCCCTTTCCCTACCTCTCTTCCTCTCCCTCCCACCCCTCTCCTTGCAGTACTTAGTAACTACCATTCATCAAACACTTGCTACGTGTACATGCCAGGTACTTTACCCCATGTTTTATGCACATTTTCTTAGCTCTTTCTCTTATTCAACAGTTTAGAAATATTCAACGAATTTGTATTGAAATGAATAAGTGAATGAACATTATTTTCCAAATAAGGAAGCCTTAAGTCCTTAGTTATTTTGGATTTACCAATCTCCTTTGTCCTATAAGTGAAATCAGTGACCAAAGCCCCTCACTTATACCTTTACAATGTACTGACCAAAAGTACAGATTTGAGCTGAATTTTGTGGCACACAACTGTCATGTCAGCAGTTAGGGAGGCTAAAGCAAGATGGTAGAGATTTGGAGGCCAGCCTGGGTTATATTAACATGACTCTGTTTCAAAGCACAAAGAAGAAAATGGTAAATAAAATAGAAGCAATGATTTGGAGTTATATAGACTCCTTTAATTCTTTTCTACTTTCTAGTTAGTACTATGGGGTAGTCCCATAAACTGTCATTTTCTTGATCTATAAAACGAGGGATAATACTTGTACTTATCATTAACAGGTTAGTGAATGTAAATGACAAAAATGTAGGGTGAATACAGTACACTATATGAATATATGGAAACATCAAAATGAGACCTCTGAGTAGGATTAATTTATGCTAGCCAAAAAGAGAAACAAGAAAAGCAATATAAAACAAGAAATAAATGAGATAATGTGTATGGAGTGTGTCACAGAATGTCTGGCAAGTAACTAGTGCTCAGTAAATGTCCATTATCACAGGCAACTATTAAAGTGACCAATGTGGAACAACACTCTCCTAAGAGTGTGTTTCTTTTGGCTACAATGCCCCTCTTCTTTCTGTCCATACAAAAAGTTGTTTATTCTTTTGGAAGATAGTTTTTTTTGCCAGTATTAGGGATTGAACGCAGGGCCTGGGTGCTGTCCTTATGCCTTTTGGCTCAAGGCTAGCACTCTACCACTTGAGCCATAGTTCCATTTCTCTCTTTGTGGTGCTTTATTGGAGATAAGGATCTTTTGCATTTATCTTCCTGGACTGGCTTTGAGCTTGGACCCTCAGATCTCAGTTTCTTAAGGATTACAGATAAGAGCCATAGGTGCCTGGCTGGAAAGTAATTTTTATTCTTTGAAAGTAATTCAGAGTAAAAAATTAAGTACATTTAAGAGGTTTATAAATAAAAGAGCAAATGACTGTTCATCTTTGCCAATTTCTGAGCTACACTCCTGGAGGAATCAGTTCTAATAATTTTAGCTTTCTAGTACTTATTTCCATATTTCTACATAATGTACTCACAGAAATGTGTTAGTCAGTTTTACTTCATAGTGATCAAATATATGAGATAAATTAATTTAAAAGAGGAGAAATTCTATTTTGGCTCACAGTTTTAGTTCATGGTCAGCTGGCTCCATTGCTGTGGGCCTGTGGAGGCAGAGCAGCATGGTGAATCTATGCAGATTTCCTTAACGCAGCCAGGAATCAGCAAAATCGAGACAGGAAGTCAAGAGACAAAAAACCTTCAAATAATGCTATAAAATTATGCATCTATCAGTAGATGAACTTAGAGGCCTCAGAAGTTATTCACTTCTCAATGATTGACCACTAGCTGGAGAGCAGTACTTCAACACATGAACCATTAAGGAGGCATTTCATATATAAACCATAATGGGATGTGAGGGTGTGTGTGTGTGTGTGTGTGTGTGTGTGTATGTTCCAGTCCTGAGGCTTGATCTAGAGGTTTAGGAACTGTCCCTGAGCTTTTACTTATCTCTCAAGGCTACCACAATATCACTTGAGTCACACCTCCACTTCTAACATTTTGCTGCATAATCTAAGAGTCTCATGGGCTTTCTTGTCCAGGTTGGCTCTGAGATATGATCCTCAGGATTCAGCCTGAGCTATGTACTGACTCAATCTCAAATATATAAGAAAAGTAAAAAAAAGAAGGGTTAGGTGCAATCCTTCATGTCTGTAATTCCAACTGTTCTATAGACTGAGGTCAGGAAGGTCTTTAGTACCATGTATTAGTATGACAGATGTAAGATAATCGTGTTTGCCAGGCACCAGTGGTTATATATAATCCTAATTACTCAGGAGGCTGAGATCTGAGCATCACTGTTCAAAGGCAGTCTGGGCAGTAAAGTCTGTAAGTTAAATGGAAGAGAAAGGAAAAGGATAAGGCAATGACAGTTTATTGAGGAACAGGGATGGACAGAGAACTTCCCAAAGGATTAAAGGTGTGCCCAGGATTGCATTTGGGGTATGCTTATATAGGGCTTAAAAAGGAAGCAGAAAATAGAAAATGGGTTATGGTTTGCGGGGGCGGGCAGGACAGGGCAATACCCTTGGTACAGCCCACAGTGAACGCTCCACCTGGTTTGAGGTCCTGTTGTCTCCTGGGGACTGAGTGTAGTGTCCTTAAACCCCACTAGATTGGAACCTGACTGCAGGAAGGTGAGTGGTCAAGCCTGTTCACATGCACCTGGTATCCTGCTTGACCTGAGGGAATATGACCTGAGGGAATAAGGCAGGACTCCATCTTTCCTATTCTATCTTTAGATACATAAAAAGATTGGGCCTAAAGGGCAGAAGCAGGTCCTTGAAAGTCCAAGAGACCCTTATCTCCAATTAACCACCAGGAAATGGGAAGTGATGCAGTGGCACAAAGTGGTAGAGTACTAGCCTTGAGCAAAATTGCGCAAGGACATCACCCAAGCCTGGAGTCCAAGCCGCATGACCTGAAAAAAAAAAAGAAAGAAAACAAAAAAAAGGAAAGCCGGGCATGGTGGCTCATGCTTGGAATCCTAGATATTCATGAGACTGAGATCTGAGGATCGCAGTTCAAAGCCAGCCCATGGCATTAAAGAAGGAGAGACTTTTATCTCCAGTTAATCACTAGAAAACGGGAAGTGGGGCTGAGGCTCAGGGGTTGGACAGTAGCCTAGAACTGAAGAGCTCAGGGACAATGCGCAGGCCCAGAGTTCAAGCCCCATGACCCACAAAGAAAAAAAAAGGAAATGAAAGGAAAGAAGAAGAAATCTTCATGATTGTCTATTCTGTCCCACTAATTTTTTTTAAATCATTTCTTTTTGATGTACTGTTTAACTCAGGGCATCTCATTTGCTAGACAGGTATTCTATCACCTGGGTAATGCCTGTGTTGCCTTTTCTTTTAGTTATTTATCAGGTTAGCGTTTCAATCTACAATCTTTTTTACTTACAACTTCCTGGATAGCTGCCTACTACCACAATTCCTACATTATTGATTGAAATGTGGTCTTTCCAACTTCTTGCTCTTGCTGACTTAAACTTTCATCCCCGTAATCTCTATCTGAGCAGATGAGACCACAGGAATGAGTCACTGTGCTCAGCTAATATTTCCTCCCTTCCTTTTGTGTCTCTTTTTCTTTCTCTCACTCCTCCCTCCTTGTCTCTCTTTCCTTCCTTCCTTCCCTCCCTTCCTCCTTCCCTCCTTCCTTTCTCTCTCTGTCCTTCTTTACTGGGAATCAAAACTAAGCAAGCTTTCTATCACTGACCGACATCACTAATGGGCTCTCATCCTTTAAATGGCCACTTGTAATCTTGCATGCATTTCATATCATAATTATTAGAATACACCTACTTCCCGTCTTTGAAAAGCAAAATGATATTAGATCATCCTCTATCCCCTTGGACTTGGGCCATTCTCTATGATTACTAACCTCATCTGTCAGTTTCCTAGGATGTAATTAATATGGGCTATTTGGAGCACAATAACAGGGAGCCCTGATCTCATCTGAGGAAATGACATTTCTGCTGAGATCTGAAGGATGAATAGCCTAGGCAAAGCATTCCAGCAGAGACTTGCTTACGCAAAAGCTGCTCGAAACAAGTAGCTTTGGGAATTCAAGGAATGAAAGGTGGGTAACAGAGCTGACCCTGGACTGGAAGGTCAGGAATCAAAGAATTGAAGAACTTGTCAGTAGTATTAAGGCAGGATTTTGCACTTTCCAATGAAATAACTACTTTAAAATTTATTTTCTTCCATTTAAAAAACAGTAGATGAAAGAAGTGACTTTTCATCTGTCCATTCTGGCTGAATTACACCTTTGTTGACCAACCTACTAATAGCGGAAACAGTTTACATTCCTCTCTCAGCAATGTCGCCTATATTGTATGCCCTAAGGGTGTTTCTGCTTGTCTGCCACAGGTGAGATTTCTGTGGCTTTGAGGTAGAAGATTGGCAAGCGGAAAGGGGCATGGAATGACAATTGAGAAGGGCCAGCTCAGAAAACAGGCCGCAGAATCTAAAGTTTCCTAATGTTCTGTTAGCTTTATCTGTGATCAAGAAGTTATAAAGAGAGACTTTCATTCAAGTTCTGATTCTTACCTGGTGAAGTCTTGGGTTTCTCATGCAGTCAGATGATACATCAGAAGAGTTGTCATAATGTGGTTGGAATCTGGCAGGAAGACATTAGTTTTTGCAGCTCTGTTTTTGGAGTTGGTCAAATGAGTTTGTTAGCTGATGGTCTGCTTTTCATAGTCTTCTACAACAGCTTTTGACAACACCTGGGTTTTCTTTGGAATGTGTGAGAAGGTTCTGAAAGGAACAAAAATAAGTTCTGCTTGTCTTTGAAAAAACTCATGAGGAGTGAGTGACTGTGAAAGATAAGAGAGTTGTTCTAAATCCTGGCTCAGTTTGAGATCTGAAAAAAAAATATTACCTTTGCATTAATCCTATGTTTTGCAAAGAATACTTTTGATCTGAAAGGAATTCCATTTTGCAGTGGAGCAAATGGGACTTGAGTATATGTGTTGTGCTAAAATAAATTAGAAAAACAACAAGGCAGTAAAATTGTAATAAGAAAGGAAAAACTGGGCAATTCTTGTATGTCCCAAGGGATCTTAGAAATTGGTGTTTTAAAGTTGCAGAAATGTGTGTGAGAGAAAAGTGAACAAGAAAATTCTGCGTTTGTAATCTTTTTGTTTTTTCAAAATTGATGTGTTTGAATCTATACTGAGAATGCTTTGTCATTTGTTTAATAGATATGACAAGATTCTATTTACTACTGGGCACTTGCATCTCCAAATATCTACCTTATTTTCGTATTTCTTATATTGGTAAGGTTTTCTAGATTGATGCCTAGAATCAATATCAAGAAGCTTATTTATCCCCCAATTCCACTATCTAGTATAAAGGCAGACATATGGTGCTTTTTTAAAAAGTACATAATTAGTAAGTGAAATTCATTAGTTTATGTAGTCAATATAAGTAAAGGTGGCAAATAAGTTCCACTTGAAAACAAATCTTGGAAGAGAGAAAAAGTTTAGATGAATTGTGGGCAAAATGAAATATCCTAATGTGATTATAAATTTTGTGTAAATTAGAACTCAGTAGACATATCCTCCAGTAGGCAAACACAAGGAATCATGTAAAGGAAATGACAAGTTCTAGTCATAAAACTAGAGGTTTTTTTGTGTAGATAACAGGACACTTTGGGAAGAAAAAAAAATCTCAGGTCCCTGGCAGTTCATTTTAGTGAGGATTGAGTCCTGATTGATCAAAGAATAGTTTGAACGTTGTAGGTCATTTCTGAAAATCCTTTTGGGTTGGAGACTCCACCCATTAAGCCCTAAACTTTCCTGAGAGCTGTGAGTTCTTTTTCTTAGGATGACCAGCACTTTCAGCTTGACCTCCTTTACTGCCCTGGACTTTATCCCTTGGGCCTTTCTGAAGCCTTCTCAGTTTAATCTGTTTGTAGAGTGGGTTCAATTTCTAAGTTTTCAGGAAGTTTCTCAGAAAATGTTCCTCAACCATTTTACATTCTAATTTGTCTTGTAGTCTCATGAAATTGCTGTTATGGGTTCCTAGGATAGTGGCTGTTACCAAGAAAACACCCAGTAAATGTTTTGTGGAAATGAATTTAAACCCCAGAAGGTAAAAGGGGGAGCATAGTATGGACCCTGAGGGAGGTCCAAAGCAGCTGAGCCTCACCCCAGTTGTAGACTGTCTGGAGAACCAAGGTGCTGCGTTGGAAGATTCGAGAAAATATTAGTCAACAGCCCCCCACCCCCAGTAATTTCTTTTTTCCTTTTAGGGAAGAATCTGCAAGTTGTCATATACCCTCGCTCCCCTCCCCCACCTCCCTCCCAAGGGCAGTGCGGGGGAGGGGAGAGGAAGATGCCGAAGTGTTCGCAGTTGTAGAGTCAGCTTTCATGTTAGTTTTGAAACTTTTCTCAAATTTCTGTTGTAAACGAAGGGCCGGCCGAGGAGGGTAGAGGGTTTATTGGCGCGCCAATTTTGCATTGTAGGGAACGTTTTAAGCATTAAGGCGCTTAGTCTATTTTTTTTTACGTTTCTCAGAGCTAAAAAACGCACCGAATGTTCCAGATCTTTTAACTAAGGCGGTGCAAAGAGGCTTCTTTGGTTGACTGGTCTGAATTGCTTCCTCCTTCAAACCCTGTGGGCAAACTCAGAATGGGCGTGTGGGGGAGCTCCCGGCCCACAGTAGCTAGCTTTCGTTCGCTAGTTGGACTACAACTCCCAGCGTGCTTTGGTAACGTTGCAAGGGCGTGGGCGAGAGAGAGGGAGGGAGGGAGGGAGGGGGTAACAGGGAAATCCCGCCCTGCTGCGCAGCAGCAACGACACAAAGCCTGACTTTACAACCTTACAGAGAAAGTGGAAGTAAGAGCGCTTTAGGTGGGGAGCCAGAAACCATACCGAGGGGGAGGGCAGTCGTGTAGGTAGGAACGGAAAGGGAGAGACCCCCATCTTTCTAGCCGAAAAGGGGGCGGTTTTAATCAGGAAGCCCTCTCCTCTCACCGCCCCCTCCCCTTTCCCACCCCGCCCGCGGTAGGGTCTCCAACGTGCCTCAGCCGCTTTTATCCCTCCCAGGGTGCGCGGCTTCTCCCGGCGGGGAAGGCGGGGGTCCTTCAGCTTCACAGGCTCGGACGGACCGGCGGGCTATGCTGAAGGTCCTCAGTCTGAGTACGGGACGAAAGCGCGCGGTCGAGGAACGGCTGCGAGTGAAGCCGCACAGGCGACGAGTTAGGGCCGGAGTGAGGAAGGTTCCTCACAGTGACCAGGGAGTAGTGTCGGGCTGTGGTGAGGTGAGGTGTGGGGAGCCGCGAACAGGGTCCCTCGTGTCCCTAGTGGGGAGTACGTGGAGACTAGTGGGGAAGAGGGCGGGGGAGATCGCATTGGGAAGAGTTCTCCCAGCGGGGTGCCGAGCCCAGAGCTGCCGGAGAGATCAGGACGCTCCCCCCTCCCCACTCAGGAGGAGCCTCGCGCTGCTCCGCCATCCCTCCCCCGCGCGCCGGGTTCGCTTCTCGGCCGGCTGCGGCGGGAGCGGCGGTGCTGGGGCCAGATAAGGGGGAGCGACAGGGCCGCCGCCCCCAGGACGGGCGGGCGGGTGGCGAGTGAGGCGGGGCGGCGGCAGGGCCTCGGATGTGGGTGATTAGGGGGGGGCAAGGAGCCTAGAGAGGAGAGGAGGGCGGGCAGCGGGCTGCCGGCGGGGCAGCCGTACTAGCTGCCCGCTTTGCGCCGCCGGCCAACGCTGCAGTGCTGTTTGTGGACGGCGCCTTCCCGGACAACCCAGTAGACTCCAGTTGAGCTCGTGGCAGCCTTCGACGCTATGTTCCGCCGTAGCCTGAACCGTTTTGTAAGTACACTCGTTCCAAGCAAGCGGATGGCCGCCAGCCCCTCCGCGGGGTCCCGTAGAGCCAATTTCCGAGGTGGGGGAGGGTACTGACACATGCCGCCCCCCCCTGCTATTTTAATGGAAAACTGCCACTGGGACAGGCGGCCAGGGTTCTGGGGGCAATGCAAGACTCCTGGGGACTTCTCTCGTCGCCCCAGGACAATTTCGTCTGGGCTTTCTGGGGCCGCCAAGAACTCTCCCTTGGACCACGCGGCTGCCTTGAAACCCAGTGATTGGGGGCTTGTTGAGGGGGAAAATCACCCAGGGGACCCCTGCGTGTGCCAATTACTCGAAGATGGCGTTTTATTATCACACAGAAAGCCTTCTTTTGTTTCCCCTGCCACGAGCACATGGAGGTAAACCCAGACCTGTCACTGTGGCCCAAAAGAGGAGCCGGGAACCCAGAGACGCTGGAGACTGGCGCTGGACTGAACCTGGCCAGGAGTGGGGTTGGGGGAGACAGACAGCTGGTGACCCGAAGCTAGGCAAACTTTAGGGAACCAGCCTAGGAAGTGAACCCATAGGGAGCTCTACAACGGAGGACTCCGGGCTTCGCGGGCTGGGGGACGCTGGGGCGCCCATAGGCTGCACAAGGCTCTGCCTGTCTGACTGCCGGCGCCCTCGCTTGTGGAAGACCAAACTCCCCAGCATCCACCCCGTGAGAAAATGCAGACTGCAGCTGGACTGCTCCTGTCATGTCTCTTCTGCACTTCCAGTCCCCCTGCAAAGGGGATCTGCATATCCACAGGACTTTGGCCAAGGGGAAAACAATTTCTACCTATTGACTTTTTTTTCCCCCTCAATGACCTGTTTACTCCTAGTGGGTTCATTAAGAATGAAGCAAAGTTGGAGCAGTTTACTTTCATGCTGCTATTAATATAACTTCCTTAATTTCCAGAGGGAGGTGTCGAGAATAGGGTTTTATTCTGCCTAGGAGATAAAAGAAAGGGTTCGTCTGCAAATTTTGATTTTTTTTTTCTCTAGAAAAAGCGATTAGGGTTGAGCACTACTCCTTTCACTCTTACCACTTGAAAAGCCTAGTTCTTTTAATGCAGTTTGTTTCTAATCAAAACCTTGCAGTACAGTTTTCATAGGTTACATGGGTTTGCTCTCATTTTTTTCGTCTGCATTTGAAACTGCCACAGAAGTAACCTTAATAAAAGTAATATGTGTACATCCCTCTTCTATATCATCATCACAGTCCTGCTGTTGTTTTCCGAAATATTTACTTCACTCTAACATGCAGTATGAAGTTGGGGCAGATAATTGCTTGTGGCACATAGCAATAGTTTGGAAATATAAAAGATCTTGAAATCTATATAGAATATCTTGAATGCTTTCCTACAGCAAGTGACCAGAATTTGTTTCTCACATTTAGCATGAGACCATAAAACAGCATTTCACTTCATACTTGTATTTCACATAGGTTCTTGTGATTTTGAAGTGTTGTTTTGGGGTGACAAAAAAGGGAAAGGTGACAGGAGAGCTAATTGTAATTTAGGAAAAGGATTATCTTTTCCATACAATGCACTTTTATGTTGGAAAATAAGTAGGCTCTGCACCACATTAAATTCACTAGTTGAACATTGAGATATTGAAATCCCATTTTTCAAAGGATGTAGACATTTGCAACCAAAGACCCCAAGCTGTGGTCTAAATGTTCCTTTCATTTTTCTTTTTTTTTTTCTCCTGAGAGTGATCTGCATTGTATGAGATTCTAGTAATTAAGCAATGCTGGCCCGTGAAGCTAGGGCATGCAGTAGAATATGCAGCAGTTGCTAAGGTGCCAGCTTGCAGATTTGAGGCTAGTTCTTTTCATCCTCAACCCAGATATCTGCAGAGAATCACTTTTCCTCATACTGAAACAAGATTTGACCTCATTGTTTCACCTGAGATGTCCAGATGCCCATATTTTCCTGTACAACCATGAGTATGGTAAGTCCCAGAAATTTGTACTAGTGCAGTAACCTTTAAGGTTCTTAGGAGTTTTATCTGGCTTTTGTCTTAAGGCAAGCATAAAAAACCAAGCCCTTTGGTCTGAATGTGTTATACATTCAAATTTCATTTCCTAAAAACGTGCCTGTAAATTTTTGGAGGGGTAGATTTTAGATCCTTCAGATCATTAAACGACACGTTAGTCTCAGTAAACTACATGTTATTCTCATCTTTTACCTGGCACAGATTCCTTAAGGGGCATTCCCATTAAAATTACTAGAAGGCTAAAATTAAAGATTTAAGTGGGACTTTGAGACTTGCAAACTATATTTAGTTCAGGATGTGTACTGCCCTTTTTATTCTTTTTAATATCTTAAAGATAGGACTATAAATTCCTTCTACAATCAGTTGTGTTATTTTAGCACACTTACACAGTTTTGAAATTAGCTTTATTAAATAAATCACAGTAGTGTTGATTGTACTTGTCAGCCATTGAAAACTAGAGGATTACATAATAGAAGAGGACTTATTTTATATTTCAGATCTGATATGGGAATTTAGAATCTCATCTTCTATAACTCATTGTGTTTGTGGAGTATTTCCTAAAATGTCATTTTTTTCCCTCTGGTTCCACCTGTTTCAAGCTAAAAGAAATGGTAATGAACTGCAAGTTTTAAAGACATGGCCTTGATTTCTTTATTAATAATTATGCTTTTCCTTTTCTGACAAATTATAGCTGAGCTTTTGACAATTTTTTGAAACAAGGTAGTGCTAAGGCTGATCTCAGCACTCATTGTCCTCTTACCTCAGCCATTCTAGTTCGAGGATTAAAAACAAGCCTTATTGTAGCTTTTTTTTTGTGTGTACTGGTACTATGGCTTGTGTTCAGGGCCTAGGCAGTGTCCCTGAGCTCTTTTAGTCAACGCTAACACTCACTTGATCCACAGCTCCACTTCTGTTTTTTTTTTGTGTGTGTGTGTGTGGTTAATTGAAGGTAAGAGTACAAAGACTTTCCTCTCAGGGCTGGCTTTGAATTGTGATCCTAACATCTCAGTGTCCTGAGTAGGTAGAATTAATGACATGAGCTGTCAGCACCTGGCATGCCCAAGTTTTTTGTGTGATGTGACAGGTTTTTTTTTTGCCAGTCTCCTGGCTTGAACTCAGGGCCTGAGCACTCTCCTTAGGCTTTCTCAAGGCTCTACCACTTGAGCCACAGCAACACTTCATGATTTTTCTATGTATGTGATACCAAGGAATCAAACCCCGGTCTTCATGCATGCTAGGCAATCACTTTACCACTAGACCGAACTCCCAGCCCATATGTGACAGTTTTGAGGTTGAAGAAGTTTGGTGAATTTTCTACACAGCATTTTAGGGAATTTATACAGATAGGAAATGTTATGAAAGATTTAACAGTTGGCTGCCAATGAGTGCTATAAAAGCACTGTCTATCCCCATAAGTACAATAACTAATATTAGCATTCTCTATAAAATCTATTCCCTTTATTTCTATGAAAAATATATTAATTGACAGCATGAACTAGGTGAGATTTGAGGGTCTCAACTAGACTCCTTTGTAATCCTTTTACTCTAAAAATCCTAGTGAGTGTAGACATTTTTAAATCCTATGTAAAACTTAAAAACCTATAGATTTATTGACATACTTAAGAATTTTCTCCTCTCTTCTAAGGGATTATCCAGTTATTTCATGCTAAATATTCAAATAAGACATCTTTTTTCTGTGTGTATTTCAGTACTGGAGGTTGAACTCAGGGACTGGGTGATGTCCCTCATTTTTTTTCCCTCACAGTTCTGTTTCTGGCTTTTTTGGGGAGGGGAGGATAGTAGTGGTGGAAGTTATTTGGAGATAAGAATCCCTCAGTCCCCTTCAGCATGGGCTGGCTTTGAACCACGATTCGTATATCCTTATATGTCAGTCTCCTGAGTTGCTAGGATTACAGGCACCAGCCACCAGTGCCACACTCCGATTAGACACATCTTAGTAAGTTAGGGGTCTTTGCCCAGTGGATACTGTCACTTTAAGAAGGTGATACTTCATATTGACAATGGAAGCTTATTGTCTCTGTATAAAAACTGGAGTAAATTTAAATTTCTGATTCTAGAGTTCTTACACTGCTTTATTTCCATAAAGCTTGTAGCTTAGTGATATCTTCTAGAAAATATCTTACCAAAGAGACCTGAAAGAAATTAAACTGCATAAGGATGAGTGGGAATTACAAATAAGACTAAAAATGGAAAATAAAAATTAATTAACTAAGTTGCTAATTTATTACTTGGAGTCCAATGCAAGGCCACTCTAATGAAACAATATATGGAGGTAATTAACAAAATAATTCAGGTAATTGCTTTTCTTTTTCCAGAAGCAAGAGGGATTTTCATTTGTTTCTTCATTACATTATCAGAGTAATTAAATACTTTTTTTCCTGTTTTGCTTCCCTAATAACCTTGACCTGATATTGCCGAGTGTGGAAATTGTTGATTTTAGTTTGTTATTCTCAGAGTTATAGCTACATGAGTCTATTGCAATGTTTTTGCATTTACACAACTCTTAGGTTTCCACATCATGGCTCCTACCAGATAGTACAAACGGTTTAACAATTGAACTTGACCCTAACTAAAAGCAATCTTTTTTTTTTTTTTTGGCCAGTCCTGGGCTTGAGCTCGGCCTGAGCACTGTCCTCTAGCACTCTACCTCTAGGCCAAACTCCCAGCCAACTTTTTTTTTAAAAAATCGTATTGCATTATTTCCATTTACTTGTGTAGCTCCCTAGACCAGTCTTTCCCAAGGGAGAGACATATGTAATTAATTGCTTTCTTACGCAGCTGGAGGAAGAGCCCCAATTGTCATAGGCTGAAGGGAGCGGGGAGCAGAGAAAGTTCATAGTAAATCCTTAGCTTCTAGCAGAGTATCCAGTGCCTAGTAGATGCTTAATAACTATTGAAGACTTAAATGTTTATATATATATATATATGTATATATCTTACATAGTGATTAGTAGTAGACATGACTGAAGAATGGGTTTATCACTTTTGTAAAAATTAGAAGAAATACATCTAATGCTGAAGCCATACTGACCATGGCATAATATTTGTTAGTTGATTTAGATGCTTTTTTTGAGAACATTATTTCATTGAACAGATATTTACTAAGTACCTATTGTAGTGAGACAGGATTCCTGTCTTCTTGAGCTTTATTGTCATTACATTCACTGCTAAAGATATAGAAGATGTGATGAGAGCAAGTATCAATAAATTTGTGGGCTGGAATTTGGCCTAGGGGTAGAGTGTTTGCATAGCATGCATGAAGACCTGGGTTTGATTCCTTGGTACACATACATAGAAAAAAGCTGAAGTGATACTGTAGCTCAAGTGGTAGAGCTCTAGCCTTGAGAAAGCCCAAGAACAATGCTCAGGTCCTGAGCTCAAGGACTGTCAAAAAACAAAAAACGAAAAATAAATTTGTGATACACAACAAAATTCAATTTTCATGAAAATATATTACCAGTATATACTTTTCTTTTTTAAATGTGCTGTTCCTGAGTCTGGAACATGGCTTGGGTGAGATCCCTTTTGTTTGCAATGCTTTTTGCATTTATACAAGTCTTAAAAAAGTGTCCACATCTTTGGACCCTGCCATCTTCGCTCAAGACTGGCAGTCTTATCACCTGAACTACAAGCTCCATTTCTGGCTTTTTCGTGGTTAATTGTAGATAAATGTCTCTGAGCTTTACCTGGGATGGCTTTGAACTTCAATCCTCAGATCTCCGGAGTTGTTAGGATTATAGGGATACCTGGCTTCATTTATCTCTTTTTTTTTTTTGCCAGTCCTGGTCCTTGAACTCAAGGCCTGAGCACTGTCCTTGGACTTTCTCAAGGCTAGAGCTCTACCACTTGAGCCTCAACAGCATTTCTGGCTTTTTTCTATGTATGTGGTACTGAGGAATCAAACCCAGGTCTTCATGCATGCTAGGCAAGCACTGTGCCAAACTCCCGGTCCTCATTTATCTTTTTTGTGTGTGTATGTATCCCACACAGTACTAGGACTTGAACTCAGGACCTATGTGCTCTTAGTCTTCTTTTTTAGTCACAGCTGATGTTCTGCCATGTGAAATACACCTCTACTTCTTGCTCTTTGTTGGTGTCTTTTTGGTCTACGCGCCCCAACTGGCTTCAAACTGAGATCATCGGGTCTCAGCTTCCTGAATAATTAGGATTATAGTTATGAGCTACTGCCTGTCAGCTTTGTTTTTCTATTAAAATAAACTGTACAGTGTGCTGTTTTCTGGCTCGGATGTCAGATAAAAGTAGTTCTTTATATTTAATACTTTTGTATTATGTGCATGTGACACTTTACTATTTTCAAATAGATACTAGACTGTCCTTCTTCAAGATGGGAACTAACCATTGCAACTTGAAACTTTATATAAATGAAAACAAGTTTTTTGTCCCCCCCCCCAGTACTGCATTTTTTTGAGTAAGCAATATGAAACTGAGTATTTCCCAGGTATCATCAGTCAGGGCTTCTTGTTTGTTGTTTTTTGTTTAAATATTGCTAATAATTCAACTTTTTAATGTCTCTTGTTGAGTGCCTATGTATTGTATAGTTTTTAGTATTCCTAATGGATATTTAGCTAAAGCAAGGTTTGAGCAGGTGAAGGTGACTATTTTCATACTGATGCAGCTGTTTCGATGAGCTTATTTCCTTTACCTAAGCTGCTGTAATGTGGCCAGAGGCCTGTAGAAAAATCTCTGTTAATCTCCCTGGGTCTGTTTGATATGCAAAGAACTAGCCTGTTATGTAGGTGCAAATTCTGGTTTATTGAATAATGGAAAAAAAAGCATCAAGGCTACTTGTCTGGCATGGTTGATCAGTTCTTTCAGCACACATAGGAAAGAAAATATATTTAGTCTTCAAGGTTATAGTTTTCTGTATACCTAAAATGTTTTAAGAGGGACGTTTTCACCTTTTTTGTGGTGTTTGGGATGTAACTCAGGACCTTGGGTAGGGTAGATAAGCATTGTCTGGAATGCTTTTACACCTGAAGCCTCTTATATGTGGAATCCTTGAGATTGGGGCAGGTTTTCTTTTTGTATGGAGGAAAGTTCTGGCCTTTCATAAGCGAATTGTTTATTTCTGTTTACTTTATATGTTGGCCTGGTACAAATGAAGATATGGGTGATTATAAAACAAACATATATTAGTATAGCTGCTGCATACGTTTATTGCACCTTAATGATGAATGAGTTCTCAGTACTGCAGATATGGGTACAGGGTGGCCCATGTCAGCATGCTGGCATTGAGCTCCTCAATTTACTGCAATGTATGGTTTGGCTGACTTCTTGCTTATTGAGGATGTGGTTTAGATGTGGGTTAGAATTGGTGTTAGAGTAGGGATGTCAGATTTAGTAATTTGTATTTCTGAGATAAAGAACATCACTGATTTCTTGCTCCATGGTAGAATTAGGAGAAGTGATGAGCCCTACTCTGTTTAAAGCAGGTAGTTTTTCTTTAGGTTCTAGTGTATATTGGCTTAGTATTAAAGGGGTAGTATTTTCTAATTTCCTTTGTCTTCACCAAGGTATTCTTAGAAGAATCACAGTAGTGTTTTTGATAATGACTTTATAGCTAGCACACTATCAGGGAAACAGTAGGTGTTCACTAAGTATTTGGTGATTTTTTTAAAATGAATTGAAGACATAGATTGAGTTGGTAATAACAGGTGAAATATGATCAGTTTGGTAAGTAGCCAACTGAGAAGCTTCTGCATTTTAGACTATGCTGCAGAAAAGTATGTAACAGCAAAAATAACTTCTTTTTTGTATGCCAGTCTGGAGGCTTGAACTCAGGGCCTGGTCGCCGTCCTTGGACACATTTTTTGCCAGTCCTGGGCTTGAGCTCAGGGCCTCAGCACTGTCCTTGAACTTTCTCAAACCTAGAACTCTACTATTTGAGCCTCAACAGCACTTCCCGCTTTATTTTCTATGTATGTGGTACCGAAGAATTGAACCCAGGTTTTGTGCATGCTAGGCAAGCACTCTTAACCACTAGGCCAAACTCCTGGCCTAAGTCCTTGGACACTTTTGCTCAAGGTTATCACTCTGCCACTTGAGCCACAGCACCACTTCCAGCTTTTTCTGTGTATGTGGTACTCTGCCACTAGGCTATGCTCCCGAGCTGAAAATAACTTCTTTTGCAGTGGAAGAATATTTCACTGTTCATATTTTCAATGAGAAAAAATTATATGCTTGCTTAAAATATGATCAGGGACAGTGTGTGTGTGTGTGTGTGTGTGTGTGTGTGTGTATGTGTATGTATGTGTGCATGCTTGCGTAAGCACTTGCACATGTGTTAGTACTAGGGCTTGAAATCAGGGCCTCATACTCTCCCTTAGTTTTTTTGCTCAAGGCTGGTGCTCTACTACTGAAGACACATGTTCACGTCCAACATTTTCCTGCTGAATTGTCGATAGAAGTTTCAACAACTTTCCTACCTGGGTTGACTTTTTTGGCCAGTCCTGGGGCTTGAACTCAGAGCCTGGGCACTGTCCCTGAGCTTCTTTTGCTCAAGGCTAGCACTCTACCACTTGAGCCTGGCCTTTTTTATGTGGTACCGAGCATGTACTTTACTACTAAGCCATATTCCCACTTTCAATTGCATTGCTCAGATCTCAGCCTCCTCAGTAGCTAGGATTATAGATATGAGCCATCATCACCTTTTCTAGTCACCAGAAGATTATCCTAACCTTTTGCCTGTTTTTATCCATTCATAGAATACTATAATTACTATATTATCTCCACCTTCTAGAATGATAATAAAACATACACATTTTTGTTAAATGCAGTTGCTGACACTTAGATTTTCTATTGCTACCAGCACATAAAATCTACTTTGAAAGCCAAAGCTTGTACTGTTAACTGTCCAGAGCATTGTGTCTTTTCTTTTGTTTTTGTTTTGTGACAAGATCTCACTATGTAGTCCAGATTGGCTTTGAACTTAGGTTTTTCCTGCCGCAGCCTCCTCAGTAGGAGGATTATAGATATATCTCACTATAGTCACTCCTTTATATATAATTTGACTTATTGTGATGGGTGTATATTATGTGGATTTAGGATGACATATATAGTCTTTGGTGCTGGGAATGTAAGGGGCTATGCCAGTTACCATCAAGAGCGTGGATGCCTATGACAAAAAGGCAGAGAAAAGCAGAGGATCTTCATAGTGTGAGCGATTTGGAAACATCTGTGTGTGAAATGCACGTCAACCTTGTTAAAAAGGTTAGTGCAAATCCTCCTTCTCCCTGTAATCTTAGCTACTTAGGAGGCTGAGGATCACAATTCAAAGCCAACGCAGGAAAGTCTGTGAGGTTTATCATCCATTAGCCACCAAAAGACTCTACTAGTAGTGGAGCTATGGGTCCAGTGGTAGAGTGCTAGCTTTAAGTAAAAAAGTTCAGGGACAATGCTCAGGCCCTGAGCTCAAGCTCCAGGACTGTACATTAAAAACATGGACTATTTGTATAAAAGTCATCATGGATACTTACTGCAAATACAAATTTCTTGGCTTCAAACCTCCAGAAAATTATGGGGTTTTTGTTGTTGTTTGTTTTATTTTTCTTGGTTTCAAGGATTGTACTCATTGCTTCATACGTGCTTTAGCTTCCTTGCTGGTGCTGTACTACATGAGCCATGCCTCTGCTCCAACCTTTTGCTAGATATTTAGAGATGGAATATTGCAGAGTTTTTTTTTCCCAGACTAACTTTGGACTGTTACCTTCTGAGGTTAGCCCTCTGAGTGGCTAGGTTTACAAGTATGATCCACTGGTGTATGGTCGTAAACTATGTTTTTAGTAATTACTGCAAGTGCTTCTGAAGTTCACTAAAATTTGGTCATACCCATTAACCATATCATAAACATTGATGTATTTATTTTCTGTCTCACTCAGTGTTCACTTCTCTGTTCTTGAGCTTCTTAGAAACCATATTATGACCATCTTAGAATGGCCATAATACCTGCTTTACAGTGTTGTTGGCAAGATGTTTGCTGTCATCAACACCATACCAAAATCAACTACTTTCACGTTTGATGGTTTATTCTAAAAGTTCATATATAGGTATTCTTACTACTTCTAATACAGTGAAAAGTCACAAAACAAAGTCAGCAAAGGCAAAAGATGTATGGGAAAAAGTCTGGAGGAAACATTGCAAAAGCTTCCAACATGGCTGACACGGGGTGTACTTAATTCCCTCAGTGAGTTGTGATAACTTGTATAAACGTTGACAGGGAAACTTGTTAGCAACTTAATGCCCAGGGTTTTATTGGAAGCTGATCACTTGAGCAGCCTGTACCTGGTATGTACCAGGATTTTACTCTCCCAGAAGGAAAGCAAGTATTCAGCAAAAATACTATAGATTTTTTAGGCATAGAATGCTACTCTTGTTAGGGTGATAGAAACTCTCTAAATCTAAGGCCCCATATACTAGCTAAGGACCAGTATATAATCATCTCATCGCTCCCCACCTTTCTGGTGGCACTAGGGTTTGAACTCAGCCTCACTCTTCCCAGGCAGTTACTTTGCCAATTAAACCACATCTGCAGCCTTTTGTATTTCAGCAGGGCTTTTTTTCCCCCAAGGCTGGCCTGGACTGTGCTCCTCTTATTTATACTTCCTGTGTAGATAGGATGACAGGTACATACCATCACACCCAGCTTTTTATAGGGGGTCTCAGTAACTGTGAACTAGTCTAGTTCATTGCTGTCCACAGCCATGCTTGTGGGCCTTTTCTTTTCATTTGTTGACAGCATTCACTATTTGTCACTTGCAGCAGAGGAGCAGCTGCTGATGCTAAATTGATGCACCCAGTGGGGGATCCAGGAAGTATTGATGTTTCTGCCAGTTTAGTGTCAACACTTGCTGGTTTCCTCTTTGGAGCATCACCAAGTTTGTGGATTTCCGTTTTTCTACTTTTTGGATTCTTTTGTTACTACCAAAGTCCCTCCTGCAATATACATTTGTCCATATTTTTAGCATTTGTTTTTACCATTACTTTATCCTATTCTATACATGACTAGCTCTTAGCTAATTATAATTATAGGTAGGTATCCAGTGCAAAGATTTTTTGGGTGTAACACAATTCCACATAGTGGAATACTGAAAAGCATTCTTTTTAAAAGACAGTCTATATAGAAAATGATATTTGGGCTAATAAATAATACATTTTATGGTTATATTTATAATTTTTTATTACAAGAACTTTTTATGTTTTATACTGGTAAGAACTCCTCCCCCCAACTATTCTCAAGTTTCAGCATGTTTTACTGTTCAAAAGGAAAATTAGTATTTTATGATTTGGGCAAGAAATACAGAAACCACAGTAGAAGATGCAGTAATTGTAGAGATTATCAGGGAGCAGAATCCAGAAGGGAACTGTCACCAATAAGTAACAGCTGGGTAGAACACTTTATGTAAGATACACCTGTTGTGTAAGCTGTGGGACTGTCCTTTAAGCTTCCCAATTAGAGTAGTTTGCAATAATTGGGACTAAGGAATGTATAGTATAGTACACAGTTCACTTCAACTCCTTTCCTTTCTTTTTCTTTTTTAAGGAGCCTTCACCTTGCAAGTCTTGTTGTCCAGGCATTTCTTGTGCCCTTGTGTTCTAACAAGCTGGGACTATAGGCCACCATGTCCTGAATAGCCTCTTTTCTGAAAATATAAATCATGTGTTCTTTTAATAATCATTTTATAAATGATTATAAGGTAGTTTTATGGAAGAGACAGTTTATGGAAGAGACAAAAGACATACATGTATGACCAATCCCCATATAGGGGATTTTTAGAAGCACACATACACTAAGTACAGTAAGCATTCACAAGGAGTCGGTGGTTCTCACACTGGCTGCAGTGGTTGAAGAGATTTTTTAGAGGAAATGCCTTACAAACTGATCCTTTGGGGACCTGGAAGACAAGTCATGGGATGTTAGGGAGAACTTCATTACAAATGGAGATAAATACCTGAGTAATGAATGGTACAGGGGTTATGACACTTACAGCAGGGCATTCAGTTTTAATATTTAGAGGACTCAGTTCTCAAAATTCAGCTTAATCATTACTTCTTCAGAAGCAGCCATTAAGGTTCTCATATGACTATGAATTCTTCAAAATCTTTGTGGGATTGACTACATCTGCATAATATTTTTTGCTAATTTATTAATCTTGCTTCCCTCTGCATAAAGATATGAACTGTGGTCTTTGTTATTTATTGCTATATTCCTAATGCCTTAGTACCTGGTATATAGTATATACTCAATAAACTATTTCCTGAGTGGATTAAATATATATGTAACATATAGCATGTTTCTAATATGTTACCATTTGTAATCATAATCTTATTTAAGAGCTTGACTTAAAGATCAAATGGTTCAGTCTGAAGGCATCACTATTGTGTTTGGTTAAAAACAGTATCTTGCTGGGCGCTAATGGCTCACTTCTCAAATCCTAACTACTCAGGAGGCTGAGATCTGAGGATTGCAGTTCAAAGCCAGCCCAGGCCCAAAAGTCTGTGAGACTTATCTCTGGTTAACCACCAGAAAACCGAAAGTAGTGCTGTGGCCCAAGGGGTAGGGTGGCCTTAACCTGAAGAGTTCAGGAACGGTGCCCAGGCCCAGAATTCAAGCCCCACAACTGACAAAAATAGCAACAACAACAACAACAACAAAAACAGTATCTTAATTCATACTTTCAAAGAAGGCATTTTCCTTTACGTTCGCATACTATGTTTTGTGATCTGTATGGCAACCTTTCTCTTTCTCACTGTTTACTTAGATATTTGATATAATCTGACGTAGTTAATGAGTAAACACTTATGAGCATAATAAATACAGTATTGCCTTTCTTCAACACTATGCCATTATATTTTAAAAGTACTTCATACCAAATTGAGTGATCAGTACTTCAATATTTTTTTCACTTAGCAGATCCTTTTCAGTACTTGGGGTTGAACTCATGGCCTTGAGGTTGTGCTCTTATACTCTACCACTTGAGCCACACCTTCAGTCCTTGTCTGGATATTTTCCAGGTAGTTAAACATTTTAAATAACAGCTTATTTGATATGAGCATTTTACATGTTTTTTATGAGCTTATTGTAATCTTAATGAGGAGTGGTTATTTAGAAATGATAGTATGATTGTACTGCAGCTGAGTAGAGGAGGCCCACCTACATCAGGGAAGGCAATCTACTTTGCTAAGTATACTGATTTAAATGTTAATAGCATCCAAAAACACCCCTGAGACACATCCAGACAAATACCTAGCTAAATCATTTTATATCAAATTGATACATGAAATCAATGGTCACACTTATATCCTAACATAGTATGAAGATACATGAACCAAGTGTCTGTAAACCAATAGTAGAGATAGCTTGCTAACCTCTCCATCTTTAAAATGAAGAGCTTCTCTTGCTAGATAGTAGTCAGGCTCAATGAGTTGTAGAACTGATAAAAGACCTTTGAGATGATTTCATAGTATAGTCTCTTCATTACAGCCAAGGACTTAGACAAAGAGAGGGTAAATAGCTTGCCAACTTTCAAGTGGAAGGGATTTAGAAATATGGAATTTCTGCCTTAGTGCTTTTATCTATGTTTTCAATTTCCTCATCTGTGAATTACAAGCACTCCTCCTGATCTGTATCATGTTTTTCCCCTGCTTTCTTGTTCCTTCCATCCTTCATCCTTCACACTCTCTCTTTGTTTCTCTCAATTATTTTCATTGACACAGTTTTGCTGTGTAGGACAGATAATCCATAAACTCATGATCTTTCTGCTTTAACTTCTGGAACATTGGAATCACAGGTGTGTTGCCAAGTTGTCTTGCTGTTTCTTGGCTTTTTAATTGTGTACTATTTAGCCTTCAAAGTCTAGAAGTGGAATTCTGGTTATACTGTTTTCCAATGGGTTGTTCCTCCATTTAGTCTTCAAGCCTCTAACCCTTGATTGTTCATTTAACTATACTCTGCTCAGGAGGATCATGGTTAAAGACCATCCAGGCAAAAAAAGTGTGTTGAGACTCCATCTCAATCAAAAAGCTGGGCTAGTGATAGGCATCAGCTTCATGGGAAGCATAAATAGGATTCAGGATGGCCTGGGCAAAAAGCTAGAGCCTGTTAGAAACATAGTGAAAAGAAAAGGACTGAGTGTATGGCTCAGAAAGTAGAGTGCCTGCCTAGTGAGCTGGAGGACAGAGTTCTCTCTCCAGTACTGAGAAGAGGAAAAAAATATTTATGACTAGGGAACTATTTCATGAAATACACTGCATAGATAAAATCTATTTTAAATGTCATTATCATTTGTTAACTTAGGTTAGACACTAGACCTAGATGAAAACTATCTGTCTATCTGTCTGTCTGTCTGTCTGTCTATCTATCTATCTATCTATTTGTTCATATAATTATACATTCATCTGTTTTGAAATGAAAGGCTGTGCAATTAAAGTGCTCTTATATGAATTCAGGTGTATTACATGTCAAAGATTCTAATGAAGTGCTCTAGTACAAATAAAATATAATCAAATCTGAACTCCTTATAATTGATTTGTAAAATCTATGTTTAGAATTAATAATCCTAAGTAATGATGAAATTTATGTTGCATTAACAAATGTCTATTTGCCTTCTAATATATGAGTAACATGAAGTGTGCGAGGTATGGAATCAGAAAATATTTTCTTTTTTGGTCAGTCGTAGGGCTTGAACTCTGGGCCTGAGCGTTGTCCTTGAGTTCTTCAGCTCAAGGCTACTGCACTACCCCTGAGCCTGGGAATTGTCCCTAAGCCACAGCCCCACTTCTGATTTTCTGGTAATTAATTGTAGATAAGAGTGTCCCGGACTTGAGTGCCCAAACTGGTTTTGAACCGTGATCCTCAGATTTCAGACTCCTGATTAGCTAGGATTACAGGCATGAGCCACTGTGACGGGCCTCATTTACCTTATTTTCTAATGGAGCCAAAGATGGTTGCTTAAAGGATACATTGGTGTGACAAACTCCAGTGTGCAGAAATATGTACTGTTTATTTCTCTGATAATTCAAACAGTAATTTTTAGCAACTATTAGCCTCTATTCATGAATTTTTACAGAGTTCTAGGTTGTGGTAAGACCTGTCTGTCGTTGTCGTCTTCCTCTTCTTCTTTCTTCTTCTCCTTCCTCCTCCTCCTCCTCCCCCTCTTCCTCCTCCTCCTCCTCTTCTTTTTTGCCAGTCCTGGGGCTTGAACTCAGAGCCTGAGCACTGTCCTTGAGCTTTCTCAAGTCAAGTGCTCTGCCACTTCTGGCTTTTTCTGTGTATGTGATATCAAGGAATTGAACCCAGGTACTCATGCATGTTAGGCGAGCACTCTATCACCAGGCTACACTCCTGGCCGAAGACCTGTCTTCTTGCTATTATAGCTTCTGAGTTCTAGCCAGTAGGAAAGTTTACCAAAATGAGAAGATCATATTGCATATATGCCATTGAGGAAATGTTACTCACTGGGCCCTCCCTTGTCAGAAGATAGGGAAGTATAGAGACAGGGCTCAATTGGTAGAATACTAAGCATGAACAGAGAGACATACAGAAAGTGGAAGAGAGAGTTAGTTTGAATCAGAAAGCAGCCTAAAGTATAACATCAACCAAGATCAATAAGTATAATATCATGTGATAGTGCTGGTGTTGTATGATAAAGGGAAAATCAACCAGGGAAAGAAGATCGATAGGGTAGAGGTTGCAGGTTTTCGTAGGGTGACAAAGCCTCCTTACCTGTCATTTGGACAAAGCCCCAAATAAAGTCTAAAAAATGCCAGTCCAGTTTGGAATTAAGCCTAACCAAATGCAGGGTAGTTTCTTATTTCTGCATCTTAGACTTTATTTGAAAGTACATAGTGGAAAGGCACCATTACACCACAGTGTCACTCAGCAAACATTAAAAAAAGACTTTAAACAATGAATGCATCTGTACAGTATTTTAGATTGAGTTTTTGTCTTGGCTATGTAATAGCTTATAAGAAAAATTCTTAAAGAAGGAAATAACTAAACTCTTCATTTCACACACATTTCACCATTATACAATTGTGATTTTTATGGGTAAGATAGCAGTATATAATTTTGATCTGAATCTGCTATAGAACTAATTAATTTTAGTCATTTTTAGTGAGATTATCATTCTAGTGAGATTATACTAACTTATTTATTTATCTATTTATTGGTGGAGGTACTTGGATTTGAAGTTGGAGCCTTACATTTGTTAGGCAATCATTTTGTCATTTCAGCCATGCTTCCAGCCCTATCACAGTTTTTTTTAAGGGTGCCATTGATTATCCAAATGTTCTTTATTAAGTCCTTCCAGTTACACAAGCAGTACTTCATAACCTTTTGCTATTTTCATTAATTCTATTTGAACGTTAGTTTAAATATATTTTGACATATTATACACAAGTGCTTTTTAAAAGATGTAGTTCTTTAAAGATACATACAATAATTTTCTGCCTATTTTTCTTTAATATATTTTATACTTCCAGCACGCTACCCCTAGGTTCGAGTACATAGATTACCTTTGGGCGGCTCCTCCTCTCTCTCCCTCCCCCCATTCTCTCCCCCTCTCCCTCTCCCCTCTTTCCCTCTCCCCCTCTCAGCTTCCTCTCTTAGGACTACAAACATGAGCCACTGAAACCTGACTTATCTTTGGGTTCTTGTTTTTTCTACGAATCATTAATGTTTCATTAGAGGACTTACAGTTTAGAGAGATAAGATCTATACATAATGAAAAATATGACATAATTGAAAAATGCCATTACAAAGCTGAAAAATATGGTTCAGAGAAAGTGGGCTGAAATGAATGTCAGTCTATGCTTTCACATTGTGAAGGAAGACAATAAGTTAACTTTGAGCTTAATATATAATGCTCTCAAAGGGAATTTTCCATTCTTAGAAAAAAGATCTATTTGATCTGTTATCCTACTGTTTAAGTCTCTTTTTTTTCTATAAGCCTAGTCTTTTCCCTGGCACAAATAAAGTCCTTTTTGCTTCATGTTACCTCAGGGTCAATTTTAAGTCAGACCACAGAAGTATTACTTGACAGCATTTTATATAGGCCTGAAAGTTAGCTTTGAATCTTTTTCCTCTTACCAAATTGCCAGACTCCAAAGATTTCATCTCCTGAATATATTTTGGATGTGATCATAATCCATCACTAAAAGCATCTAGGATGATGTTTTTTTTTCAGTCCGGGGGCTTGAAATCATCTGCCTGGGCTCCTTTGCTCAAGGCTAGTGCTCTACCACTTTGAGCCACAACACCACTTGTGGTGTTCCACTTCTTATTGGAGATAAGTGTCTCATGGACTTTCCTGCCCAGGCTGGCTTCAAATCCCCATTCTCAGATCTCAGCCTCCTGTGTAGCTAAGATTACAGACATGAACCACTGGCACCTGACTAAGATGATTCTTAAGTCATACTGAATATCCTTAGTGGGAACTTTCACATTCAGGGAATAAGATTCAAATTCCTGACTGCCTGACGAGCCCCTTCCTGCCTTCATAATACCTCTGACCTACCAGAATGCAGTCATGCTGACCTCCTATTAGGGCTCTACTCTGCTTCTACATGCTGTTCCCACAGTATGTTGTTCTCACTATATGTAATGCTCTTGTCTGGGCACTATTCTACTACTTCTGAGCCAAGCTCAAAACTACTTTTTTGTGTGTGTGTCTGGGTCATGGGTCTTGAACTCTGCCTTGGCACTGTCCCTGAGTTCTTCAGCTCAAGGCTACTGACTTACTCTTGGGCTTGGGCTTTGTTCCTGAGCTCTTTAGCTAAGTGCTATTGCCCTACCCTTGAGCCAAGTCCCACTTCCCATTTTCTAGTCATTAATTGGAGATAAGAGTCTCTGGTCCTTCTAGGATGGCTTTGAACCTTGATCCTCAGATCTCAGCCATGTGAGTAGCTAGGATTATGAGTATGAGCCACTGGCACCCAGCAGGTCCTTATATTTGATCACTTACTGTTGAAATGTTTACAGAATACAAAACTGTAGTATCAGCAACCCAAGATCTATTGGAAATACAATTCTCAGAGTTTGGCAGTATATGTTCTAAACCTCCAAGTGATGCATTGGTTTGAGAATGAATTCTCAAAAAAATATTGAAAGAAAGATGGCTCTGAATTTTCTTAGTAGGTTTGCTATAATAGAATACTACAGACTAAGAGGCATTAAAAAGCAGCATTGCACTTCTCTTAGTTGTAGAGACTAGGAAGTCAAAATGAAGGCTCTGAGTTATATGGTTTCTGGTCTGATCTGAGATCATGCTTCTTGGTTTATAGACACATTTTCTTTTTTTTGTGGGTCATGGGGCTTGAGCTTGGCCTGGGTGCTGTCCCTGAGCTCTTCCGCTCAAGTCTACCGCCCTACCCTTGAGCCAAACCCCACTTCCGTTTTCTAGAGGTTAATTGGAGATAAGAGTCTCAGGTTCTTTTGTGCCTGGTCTGGCTTTGAACCTTGATCCTTAGATCTCAGCCTCCTGAGTAGCTAGGATTACAGGCATGAGGTACCTGGCAGACACATTTTCTGAGAGAAATCTCTAAAGGCCAAGCGAAAGCAGGTTGGGCTGGAGAATGACAAAGTCCATGGCTTTGTAAACTTCTAATCCCATTCATGAAGGCTTTACTTTCCATAATTAATTATTTCTTGTATCACCATGGGAGTTAGGATTTCAATTTACCAATTTGATGATAGCACAATCAACAGTGGCTAAATAAAACAGGAAGTACCTATGTCTACCTACAAAATTAAATACATTTTTATTGCCTTATAATAGGTAATGAACTACTTCTTGCCTTTTCAGTTGTGGTCTTCAGATGGCAACAGAAATGTAAACAAAGTCTTCCTGGTTAAACTAAACTTGAATTTTATAAATTATTTCCTAGCTCTTATGCTTTCTGAATTATGACTTTTATCTCATGCTATTTAAATCCAGGAAATTATTGTAAAATTAATAATGCCCCTGATTCTGTAGTAACAGTTGGAGGGTTTGATTTTTTTTGGCCAGTCCTTGGGCTAGAACACAGGGCCTGAGCACTGTCATTGGGCATTCTTCAAGGCTAGTGCTTTGCCACTTGAGTCACAGCACTACTCATGGCTTTTTCTGTGTATGTGGTACACAGGAATTGAACCTGGATCTTCTTACATGCTATGCAAGCACTATACCACTAGGTCATGCCCCCGGCCCCAGGTTTTATTTTTTTAAATACATTTTTTGTTGTTATTAAGGTGTTGTACAGAGGGGTTACCATTTTCTAAGTCAGATAATGAGTACATTTCTTTTTTGGACAATGTCACCCCTTTCTTTGCTTTTGCCTAGTTTCCTCTTGTTCCTATCCACAGTTATATACTTCATTTTCCACATAGTGAATAGCCTAGTTACATTATTCACCCTTCCTCAAGGGTTTTCATTTTTTTTTTTAGTCATAGGACTTTAACTCTGGGCTTTGGCACAATCCCTGAACTCTTCAGTTCAAGGCTAATGCTCTACCACTTTGAGCCACAGAACCACTTCCAGTTTTCTGGTGGTTAATTGGAGAAAGAGTCTCATGAACTTTTGTGCCCAGGATGGCTTTGAACATTGATCCTCAGAGCTCAGCCTCCTGAGTAGTTAGGATTACAGGCCTGAGTCACTGTGCCAGGCTACCACATTATCTTTAGGCATCATATCTCCTTGGCAGCTGCTGCTTCTTTTTTTTTGCCAGTCCTGGGGTTTGAACTAGGCCTGGGTACTTTCCCTGAGCTGCTTTTGTTCACAGCTAGCACTATGCCATTTGAGCCACAATGCCACCTCTGGCTTTCTCAGTTTATGTGGCGCTAAGGAATCAAACCCAGGGCTTCATGCATGCTATCCACCACTAAGCCATCCCCAGCCCTGGCTTCTTCTTTTGTGTCAGTTTAACAGACTTTATTGTGGTGATTTTGGCAGCTTTGAGAAGTGTGTGGACATCTAGAATGATACTAAACTGTGATTTATCTACTTTTCAGAATTAGGGGTTATTGGGTTTTGAGAGGAAGGCTAAAGAAGTAAAAGGACATTTACATTACATCATACCAAGGGTACATATCACAAGCATGTTGACCTAATTACTTGTTTAAAGGTTCTTCCATTGTAAAAACACTATGTTTCTTTTCTCATACTGTACTCTTTGGAAACAAGTAAACTAACCATAGCAGGCTCCAAAATCACCTTCTTGGCTGAAAGAAAACTTCTCCATTGCTTTCCATTATCTCTTTTTAAGTTTTGTTTGAAATTGGAGACCAGTATGAAGAGTTGACATGTTTTATTTTATTTTTTTTTGAGTTGACATGTTTTAAATGTTTAAATTGTGAAGTATATTCTGCTGATGAAATGATTTGAAATGAATATGAATATTTTAGTGAATAGTTATTCTGGAACAAAATGGGAAAACCTAATGTTTTTGCAAGTGTTCCTATGTCTAGCATTGCTCATCCCTCAACCTCTAAAGCCTCTGTTTGCCTGTACCTCCTAAGATGTAATTGTCTGGTAACTAAAACTTCTATAAAAGTATTTGTGTAGATAGAATGGCTCAGGATTGTTTTGGTTGGCAAGAACTCACTAAACTGATTTTAAATATGTTTGTGCCAAGAGAGATGTAGCTGTAAATATTTGATTGCCTTGCTAATTGTTTTTTTTGTGTGTGTGGGTTACAGGGTCAGGGCTGTTCCTGAGCTTTTCAGCTCAAGGCTACTGCCCTACCCTTGAGCCAAGCCCCACTTCCCATTTTCTAGAGGTTAATTGGAGATAAGAGTCTCAGGTCCTTTAGTGCCTTGATCCTCAGATCTCAGCCTTCTGTGTAGCTAAGATACAGTTGAGAGCTACCACAATGGGCTGCCTTGCTAATTTTTGTCTTATTATCTCATAGCTGTGACAGAACTATTGATCAGAAGAGACAGCAACTTGATATGTATCTTTTCCTGGTTCTGTTATCTTAAGAAGTGTGAGAACATTGCTGTAGGCAGCTTTTGAATCAAATAATATATTGCCTGCATCATAAAATAACTTCATTCCTAGAAATCATCATATTCAAAAATGTTAAAGGGGAAGGAATTCAAATAAATGACAGCATTTAAGGACTAAATCGGGGTTAGTGCCCTAAGGACGTATATCCAGTAGCTCACTTATTCTTTCTTCACCCCATCCATAATTCATGCTTTGGGCTCCTAACATCCACTTAAAGACCTTCCCAAAAGGGCTTCCAAAAAGAAAGGCATAGAGGTAATAAACAGCATTTCACCAAATTAACTTTAGCATATTAATTCATTTTGAATTTCAGTTTGATTCAATAGAGGAAATAGTGAACAACACATTTCACTATGTTTAAAAGAATGAAATAACTGATGGTAGTACATCTATCATAAAAATATGGATTACTTACTGCATAAATTTATTAATCTAAGATGTGGTTAAGACTCTTCAATTTTGAGAAATAAAAACTGGATGTGGAGGGATTATTTAGGTATACATTTTTTTTGTCAGTCCTGGGGCTTGAACTCAGGTCCTGAGCACTCTCCTTGGGCTTTCTCAAGGCTAGCACTACCATTTGAGCCACTGCACCACTTAAGTGTTTTCTGTGTATGTGGTACCAAGGAATTGAACTCCGGTCTTTGTGCATGCTAGGCAAGCACTCTATCACTAGGCCAAACTCCCTGCCCCTAGGTTTACATTGTTATTTTTCAGTGTAGCTGCTCAGTATCTTATGTATTGTGTTTGCCTTGTGGGAAAATGTAGTACTTTGATTAGTAAGCTTACAAGAACATAGTTTTAATTTTATAGGAAATTTGCAAAGATGGTACTTAGTAGTCTCATTGTATACTGCATAACTTGTTTCTTTTATTTGGATACATTGTCCTGATTAATGAACCGATACTAATATAATATTATTAACTAGAGTTCATACTTTAGATTTCCTTAGTCTTTAATATTCTTTTGTTTGGTTCAGAATGCCATGTAGGATAGCACATATTTAATCATGTTTTCTTAGACTTCTCTTGGTTGTCACAGTTTTTCATATTATCTTTGGTTATGGTGATAATGATGTTTGTAAGGAGTGCTGGCTAGGTGTTTGGAAGAATTTACATCAATTAGGATGTCTGATATTATTCTTGTAATTATATGTGAGTTTTTTTTTCTGGGCTGGGTGGGAGTAGACTAGAGATGAAGGGTACTCTTCACATATCATATCTTTACTAGTATGACTTGATACTGATGAGATTAACATCATGACCTCTCCGAAGTAATGTTTGTCATTTTTCTCCCCTATGAAAGCATATTTTTTTAAAATAGAGACGTGTATTGATTTTCTTGTTTATTGTTCTGATACAAAGATGTTTTGTTTTATTTATTTATTCAACAAAATGTATTGGGCTAGGAATGTCACTTAGTGCTTGCCTTATATTATTGAAGCCCTGGGTTCGATTCCTCAGTACCACATAAACAGAAAGGCTGGAAGTGGTTCTGTGGCTCAAGTGACAGTGCTAGCCTTGAGCAAAAAGGAAGCTCAGGGTCGGTGCCCAGGCTCCTAGTTCAAGCTCTAGGTTTGGCAAAAAAAAATTGTTGTGAGTTAAAGAAAATGTGGTTTTATGTAATTTTTATGGTTTTCTTCCTTCACAGTATACTCTTACATAGTTAAAAACAGCCTGTATTTTATAGGTAACAAAAATTGATGAAGGTTAAGTTGTTGCTATACAATGTATTTGATTAGTTTTTCAAAATATGCTATTTTGTACAAATTTGTTTTTATTGTAAATGAGTGTTATTAATTAAATAACAGTTCATATGTTTTAGCAGTTCACAATTATTTGTGAATAAATACTTACATTCTTTCTTCTAATATTCTGATTTTGTTCCTATGACACGGATCCAATACGAGTCATAGAAACAGATGAATCTCAGGAAGTACTAGGAAAAAAGTTTCAGGAGCATGTCTTATATGTTGAAATTTGTTAGGAAGGCCTTTTGTTTTTAGGGTTTTATTTTTTGATCAGTATTGGGAATTGAACTCAGGGCCTAGTTGCTATCCCTGAGTTTTTTGCTGAAGGCTAGTGCTCTACTTGAGCCACAGCTCCACTTCCAGCTTTTTGGTTGTTGATTGGCACCTTGTGGACTTTCCTGCCTTCGCTGGCTTCAAACCATGATCCTCAGTTCTCAGCCTCCTGCGTAGCTAGGATTACAGGCCAGAGCCACCAACTCCCATTTCTGTTAGGGAGTTTTTGATTTAGAAGTATATAAACTGGCCACACAGCAGATGAACCTTTGTGATGAATTTGATTAATACTCCACAGTAGCAAAATCAGATGGTCTTGCTTGAAACTTTCTCTTGCTTTGGAATTGGGTAATCTATATTGCTTAACCTACTTAGCAATGTTAGATTCCATCATCTACCAAAGATTGTGTGTACAGAGAGAAAGAGAAGGTTTTCTGGTTCACTATGTATGAGCTCACTGGGAAGAATTTGGAATTGTGAGTGATTCATTTATCTGGTTTCTAAATCTCAATGATAAGATTATCTCCCAGATTTATTCATGCTACAGTCATGAAAGGAATAGAGGCCATCTGGGTTTCTTTGCTAGATCTGCCACTAGTTTATTGTATAACTTCATTGTAGCTTGTTTCCTCAGTGGTCTCCAGGTTCTTACTCTGCAGTAAGAGTATATATAAACCAGAGCATTACTTAAACTCTTTAAGACTTTTTTTTTGTCAGTTGGTTATGGGGCTTGGATTCTAGGTCTGGGCACTGACCCTGAGCTCTTCAGCTAAAGGCTAGCGCCCTACCCCTTGAGCAACAGCTCCACTTCCAGTTTTTTAGTGGGTTAATTGGAGATAAGAGTCTCATGGTCTTTAGTGCCAGGGCTGGCTTTATTTTTATTGTAATTAATAAAAGGATTATATGATATTTGCCAGATAGAAGGTGCATTAATTCACATACATTGATACTCTTTCACATGTCTTGGTACCCATTACCCTCTCCCCATCCCCCCACCCCCTTCTTGGTTTTCCCCCCCTTCCCTATCAAATTTAAAATAACCAAATACAAATAAATTCAATATATCAGATAACAAAGTGAGATACTGTAACAATATGAGATACCCAAGGGACAGCAAAGGAGATGAGAGATAACATAGTACATTAAGGACAACAGTCATTCGTTATGTGGCTTTTGTTTCAATATCCTGGAGGTCCTTTCAATTAGCTTCATAATATATGGCCTTATATATCAAGATTTTGCTCTATTGCAGATCTCTGCTAGTAGAGCCCAAGGTTTCTACTGATTATGACAAATGAAGGAAACCATTGAGCCTAAGTTCCTTTGAGTCTGGCTTACTTCACTTAATATGATTTTTTCTAAGTCTTTCCATTTCCTAACAAATGGGTCGATGTCATTCTTTCTGACAGCAGCATAGAATTCCATTGTGTACAAATACTACAACTTGTTGATCCACTCATCAACTGAGGGACATCTAGGTTGGTTCCATATCTTTGCTATGGTGAATAATGCTGCAATGAACATTGTTGTGGTAGTGGATTTAGTATGCCCTAGATTCTGGATGGTTGGATAAATGCCAAGTAGTGGGATTGCAGGGTCATAGGGGAGTTCTGTGTTTAGCCTTTTGAGGCACTGCCATACTGCTTTCCATAATGGTTGAATGAGTTTGCACTCCCACCAACAGTGTAGTAGTGATCCCTCCTGGCCACATCCCCTCCAGCATCTGTTATTATTCGTTTTCCTGATCCTGGCCATTCTAACTGGAGTGAGGTAGAATCTTAGAGTTGTTTTGATTTGCATTTCTTTTATGACTAGAGATGTTGAGCATTTCTTCATGTGTCTATAGGCCATTTTTGTTTCTTCTTCAGAGAAGACTCTCTTTACGTCTTTGGCCCACCTTTTAATGGGATGGTTGTTACTTTGGAGATTAGTTTTGGAGTGATTCAATTTTTTGAGTTGTTGATATATTTTAGATATAAGGCCTTTGTCCTTTGTGTGGTTGGTGAAGATCTTCTCCCACTCTGTAGGCTTCCTAATTAATTTACTAGCTATGTCCTTTGCCATACAAAAGCTCCGCAGTTTAATGCAGTCCCACTTATCCAGCCTTTCTCTGATTTGTTGTGATTCTTGGTCCTTATTAAGAAAGTTTCAACCTGTGCCAAGGAGGCCTAGTGTATCTCCTATTCCTTCTTGTAAAGTTTTCAGTGTGTCAGCTTTTACCTCCATGTCTTTGCTCCATTTGGAGTTAATTCTAGTGCAGGGTGACAAAGAAGGATCCAACTTTAGTTTTCTGAGGTGCTTAACCAGTTCTGCCAGCACAACTTGTTGAAGAGGCTGTCTTTCTTCCAGACTTTTTTTTTGTGGCTCCCTTGTCAAAGATTAGGTGGCCATAGGTCTGGTGTAATATCTGGGTCCTCAGTTCTAATCCATTGGTCTTCAGGCCTGTTCTTGTGCCAGTACCAAGCTGTTTTGATAATTATAGCCCTGTAATAGAGTCTAAAGTTTGGAATTGAAATTCCTCCAGCGCTGTTCTTTCTGCTAAGAAGTGTTGTTGCTCTACTGGGTCTTTTATTATTCCATATGAAATTTTGAATTGCCTCTTCTATTTCTTTAAAGAATGCTATTGGGATATTGATGGGTATTGCATTGAATTTGTAGATAGCCCTTGGCAAGATTTTCATTTTCACAATGTTGATTCTTCCAATCCAGGAGCATGGGAGGTTTTTCCATTTCCTTAGTTCTGCTTTAATTTCCTTTTACAAGGTTTTAAAGTTTTCATCAAAAAGGTCCTTTACATTCTTAGGTAAGGTAATTCCTAGGTACTTTATTTTCTTTGAGGCTATTGTGAAAGGAGTTTATTTCCTGATTATTGCCTCGTTCCTCTCACTGTTGCCGTAAAGGAAGGCAGTTGATTTTTGAGGGTTAATTTCATACCCTGCTACCCTTCCAAAGTTTTGAATCAGCTCAAGGAGGTTGGGAGTAGAGTCTATAGGATTCTTTAAATGCAGAATCATGTCTTCTGCAAAGAGGGATAGTTTTATTTCCTCTTTCCCTACTTGGAACCCCTTTATGCTTGCTTCTTGTCTTATTGCACTGGCTAGGAATTCTAATACTATGTTAAAGAGGAGTGGAGAGAGTGGGCATCCTTGTCTGGTTCCTGATTTTAGAGGGAATGGCTTTAGATTTTCACCATTAAGTGTAATACTAGCAGTGGGTTTGTCATACACAGCCTTTATTACATTGAGGAATGTTCCGTGGATTCCTAGTTTCTCCAGAGCTTTTAGCATAAAGGGGTGTTGGATCTTGTCAAATGCCTTTTCCGCATCTATTGAGACAATCATGTGATTTTTGTCCTTGCTCCTGTTGATGTGTTGAATTATGTTAATTGATTTGCGTATGTTGAACCAGCTTTGCCTCCCTGTGATGAATCCAGTTTGATCATAGTGTATAATTTTTTTGATGAGTTGGCGTAGACGGTTGGCCAGAATTTTGTTGAGAAGTTTTGCATCGATGTTCATCAAAGAAATAGGTCTATAGTTCTCTTTCTTTGATGAATCTCTGTCTGGTTTGGGGATGAGGGTTATACTGGCTTCATAGAATGAGTTTGGTAAAGAACCTTCATTTTCAATTTCATTGAAGAGTTTGAGGAGTATTGGTGTGAGCTCTGCTTTGAAGACCTTATAGAATTCAGCTGTGAATCCAACTGGGCCTGGGCTTTTCTTAGGTGGAAGTTCTCGTATTGCCATTTCTATTTCAGTGCTTGAAATAGGCCTGTTTAGTTGGGTTAGTTCTTCTTGGTTCAGTGTGGGTATGTTAATATTGGCTAGGAATTCGTCCATTTCTTCTAGATTCTCAAATTTGTTGGCATAAAGGTTTGAGAAGTATTCCCTCATGATATTCTGGATCTTGGTAATTTCTGTCGTGATTTTACCATTTTCGTCTGCGATTTTGTGTATTTTGATATGCTCTCTTCTTTTTTTGGTAAGATTTGCTAAGGGTTTGTCAATTTGTTAATTCTTTCAAAGAACCCACTCCTTGTTTTGTTGATTCTTTCTATAGTTTTTTTTTTTGGATTCCAAATCATTTACTTCTGCTTTGATTTTAATAATTTGCTTTCTTCTGCTGGGATTAGGGTTGGTTTGTTACTCTTTTTCCAGGAGCTTAAGGTGAGCCATTAACTTGTTGGTTTGCAATTTTTCCAACTTTTTGTAGGCACTCAGTGCTATAAATTTTCCTCTGAGTACTGCCTTTGCTGTGTCCCAAAGGAGTTGGTATTTTGTGTGCTCCTCATTGTTAAATTTCATAAACGGTTGGATTTCTGTTCTGATCTCTTCGATGACGCATTGGTGATTCAACAATGTGTTGTTTAATCTCCATGAGTTACAGGGTTTTCCTGGTGGAGATGTGTGTTCAGTTCCATTTTGATGCCTTTGTGGTCTGAGAGCATGCAGGGAATAATTTCAGTGTTTCTGAATCTGTCCAGGTTTGTTTTATGGCCTAAGATGTGGTCAATTTTGGAAAATGTTCCATGTGCTGCTGAGAAAAATGTATATTGTGTTGTTGCTGGGTGGAATATTCTGCAGATGTCTGTTAGATCTAGTTGGTCTATATCGTTGTTCAGTTCTAAGGTTTCTCTGTTGAGTTTTTGCCTTGTTGATCTGTCCATAGGTGAAAGTGGTGTGTTAAAGTCACCGACAATCACTGTGTTTCGATCTATGTATGGTTTCAGTGTAAGTAAAGTTTGCTTGATAAAGTTTGGAGCTCCGGGATTGGGTGTGTAAATATTTAGGATTGTTATGTCTTCCTGGAGGAAAGATCCCTTTAGTAGTATGTAGTAACCTTCTTTGTCTTTTCTCATTAATTTTAGTTTGATGTCTATTTTATCTGATATGAGTATGGCAACTCCAGCCTGTTTATGGGTGCCGTTAGCTTGATAGAGTTTATTCCAACCTCTCACTTTCAAAAGATGATTGTTTTTTTGGGTAAAATGTGTCTCTTGAAGACAGCAGAATGATGTCTCTTGCTTTTTGATCCAACAAGATAGTCTATGCCGTTTAATTGGAGAGTTAAGTCCATTGATAATGAGAGTTAGGATTGAGAGATATTTATTAGTTCCTACCATTTTTAAAAGCTTTTATTAGGGCCTGTGTCTTGACAGTTCTTGTGGTCCTTAGATGGTATGCTGTTTAGGTGCCATTTCTTTCCCTATATTGCATTTATTTTGGTTTTTCTATGTATAGAATATCTTTGAGAATTCTCTGTAGTGTTGGGTTTGTTGCTACATACTGTTGCAGCTTTTCCCTGGAATGGAATGTTTTTATTGTTCCCTCAGTTATGAATGAGAGCTTAGCTGGGTACAGTATTCTTGGTTGGTAGTTATTTGACTTCAGGGCATGACATATTTGCTTCCAGTCACTTCTTGCTTGCATGGTCTCTGCTGAGAAATGTGAGGTTATTCTGATTGGTTTGCCTTTATAACTTACTGATCCCTTTTCCCTGGCTGCCTTTAGGATCCTTTCTTTGGTTTCTATTGATCCAGTTCGGATTACGATGTGGCGGTGGGATGTTCTTTTCTGGTCAAGTCTGTTTGGGGTTCTAAAAGCTTCTTGTATCTGGATGGGCCTGCCCTTCTGGATATTTGGGAAATTCTCTGAGATGATTCCCTGAAGTATATTTCCAATACCATTGACCTCTTTCTCCACGCCCTCCTCAATACCAATTAGCCTTAAATTAGGCTTCCTAATTGTATCTTGGGCCTCCTGAAGCACTCTCTCATATTTCCTCGATTTGAATTGACTCATTTTCTGTTCTTTCTCTATAATAACTAAATTATCTTCAGCCCTGGAAATTCTCTCCTCTGCATTGTGTAATTTGCTATCAAAGCTATGTACTTTATTTTTATCTCCCTTGCTTCTAATTGCTCATTTTTGAAGCCTTGCATCTCTTCTTTATGTCATGTATGGATTTCTTTAGCTCCTTGATTTCGATTTGAGTGGTTAGCTCAGTAGCTTTATTTTCTTTGAACATTTGCTGGAGTTCGGTCACTTTTTTATTTGTGGATTCTATGAATTCATCCATCTTTCTTTGAAAAACCTCCTTTATGGCCTCCTTTATGGCTTCTTCTTTTTCACTTACCACCTTGTTTATGGTTTCCTCTTGTTTAGCTATGGCCTCCTCCCTTATCTCTTTCTTTATATTTTCACATTTTTCATTCATGATGTTTATCAATTGCATTTGTATAGCACTTGGAAGACTCTCCCCTAGGTTTGCCAGTGACTGTTCCATTGTCTGTTTACATTGGGTGGGGGATGTTGTTTCTTGATTTGACATTTTTCTTGAGTTTCTTGTTCTGCCCATTTGAAAATGGGAGCAAGATTAATACTAAACACGATTATAGTTTTTCAGATATAACCAACCTAGACCTCTGTAGCCGGCAGACACTAGATTTTCACAATTTTTGATTGGTGTTATCACTCTTTCTTTTGTGTACTTACAGACCAGTCTAATACAACCACTGATAAGCGATTTATACCCCAAACAATAAGCCTCTCAATCCAATCTCTATTGTCTTTAAGTCCCTCTGAGCCTAGAGAATAATTAAACACCTAGATATACAGTATTGCTCAACAGCCATCAAGTGTAGATCCATGCATTATAAGGGTTGAAAGATGAGCAGAAGACCAGAGATAGAAAAATAGAATGAGAGAGGTCAGGGGAGGTACAAGAGGATTAACGTAGGAGTGTAAGAATATTGTAGTAATGAAGAAAAGGTATAGCATAAGGATAACTGACCTACGTTGGTAAGTAGGTAGCGTATTTGAGTACAAAGTTTGGAGAGTATTAGAATAAAACTTATGCGTTGCTGCACGAGTAGCTCTTAGCCCAACCAGTGGCCTCACAGTGGACCATGGGATGGATCTGCGAGCTTCCGTCTGAGCGTGGTTGGCGGACGTTTTCCTGTGCTGCTTCCAGGGGTGGCCCCCAGCCAAGGGTCTGGGGATTGAGAGTTTCAGGGGCTCTCAGCAGGACCAGCAGGAGACAGCTCTGTTCCCAGGGGTGGTGCCCAGCTGAGGACATGGGCTCCAAGGGCGGAGCTGCGCCTTTTTGATTCTCAGAAGGCAAGCTTGGCTGCTGGTTGGCCCTTCAGAACCCTGCTGTGTTTCCACTGCTTTGTCAGAGAGTCTGTGACTGTGGGGGGCCCCTCAGTGCTGTCTTGCTCAGGATTCCCAGCTGGAGGATGCCCCACTCAAGAATTGAGATGCTGGCTCCTATTTTCCTGCACACCCTACCCCCTGTTGTAAGGCAGAGTCCCAGCGCCCTCCACTCTCCAGATCCAGTGGCCTGGGAGAGGAGCCTGCCTGTCAGTCTCCAGTTAGAGGGCTGGGAGTTGAGCCCGTTGGGCGGGTGGGAGTTGGGACAGCTCCGCCTCCCTTGGTGGGGTGCTGGGTCTTAGGTAGCCTGCCTGTCAATCTCCAGTCAATGGCCTGAGGGAGGGGGCTGTTGAGGGAAGGGACAGGATTCTAAATTCCTTGCCCCCCTGCTCCTGCCAGTCTTTCTCGGGCGGGGTGGAGGGGGCTGAGTTAAGTTCTATTGCTTGGCACCACTCTGCTTTCCAGATGTGTTTGGGGACCTGGTGTATTACTCATGCCTCTGCATTCTGTCTGTGGGTGTTCCACGGTGGTGGGGAGTTTTTCACTCCCCTCGGGTCTCCTCCGCCGCCTGTGGTCCGCGTCTGGGTTCCGCTGCTTGCTGTTCTGGTTCCGTGTCTGGGTTCTGCTGCTTCCAGGGCTTGCTGGCCCGGTCCTGTGCTGGTTTCTGCAGCGTTTGGGCTGGCCGGCCTGGCGCCCTCCGGCGCCCTCCGCAGCTGCTTTTCCGCGGCTTGGAGCTGGCGGAGAGAGGTGGGGGAGGGGTCCTCGCGTTCCGAATTCTTTGAGAAAGTTGGATATGAGCTTTATCTGGATTTCTTTTCTGGGTTGAGTCCTTCTCTGTTGCTTTTTGAGTTTGTTGTTGTGGATTTCTTAGGAAAATTGGCTCGTGGGACTCCCTGGTTCTCTCTTTTTGTTAAGAGAGCTAGGCAGTGTCCCTATTGTCTCAGCGCCATCTTCCTTCTCCCCATATTCTAAATTTAACAGCAGGAATCTCTGTATCTTGGATTTTGTTCTATTTCCCTCATTCTTTATGTCTTTTACTTTTTTTTTTGCCAGTCTTAGACTTAGGCTCAGGGCCTGAGTCCTGTCCTTGGGCTTTCTCAAGGCTAGAGCACTCTACCACTTGAGCCAAAGCACCACTTCCAGCCTTTTTTGTGTATGTGGTACCAAGGAATTGAACCCAGGTCTTTGTGCATGTTAAGCAAGCACTCTACCACTATGCCAAACTCCTGGCCTGTCATTCTTTCTTTGTGCTCAAGTTTTTGTGGCCCTGCTCTTCACTAGCTCCTTGGGACTGTGACTAAGCCTTGCATTTTTTTGTGCCAGGCACTAGTTCTGCCTTGTGAATTTTCCATCTGTGTACAGTGGTTGGTGTGCCAGTTCCTCTAATGATAAGGAGAATCCTTTAGCTAGACCTCTTAGAATTTGAGCTTTGTCCAGACCACGTATGTGATTGGGTCTTTGCTTCCCAGTCTAGATAATGGTGATGTTCATCAAATACTTGCTTTTACAACTTTGTTAAGTTTTGTCTATTCTTGCTTTGCTTAGTATCCTCAGGTACATTGCTCACCTATCTTTATCTCTCTCTCTCTCTCTCTCTCTCTCTCTCTCTCTCTCTCTCTCTCTCTCTCTCTCTCTCTCTCTCTCTAGCTAGATAGCTAGATAGCTAGCTAGCTGTCATGGGGCTTGAACTCTGGGCCTGGGCACTGTCCCTGAGCTCTTCAGCTCAAGGCTACCACCCTATCTCTGGAGCAACAGCCTCATTTCGTGTTTTCTAGTGATTACTTGGAGATAAGAATCTCATGATCTTTAGTGCCCGGGCTGGCTTTAAACCATGATCCTCAGATCTCAGCCTCATGGATAGCTAAGATTACAGGCATGAGCCATCCTGTCCAGCCACTGTTCACCTATCTGAGCCATGACTACTTCTTTTTATAAAAAAAAAAAAACTTAATTCAGTACATTTATTTTTCAACTTTATTAATTTTTGTATTTTATTGTTGGGATGATGTATAGAGGGTTTACAGTTACATTAGTCAGGTAGAGTATACATTCTTGAACACTGAAACCCCTTCCCATGTTCCCCCACTTTCCCTTTCCCTACCCTCTCCCAATCATCTTGTATTTCCCCTTCTGTTCACTATGTGTGTGTGTGTGTGTGTGTGTGTGTGTGTGTGTGTGTGTGCCTCTGGTGCTAACACTAATGTCTACTATATCTCTTCAGAACTCTGATTAAGAGAAAGAAATTATACAGAATAAAATGCTTCTTCCATAGTTTTCTGAGAACACTTATAGAATGAGGAGAATACTTGAACTGATTCCTCTATCATTAAGCAGTTCCTTGAATGAGTCATCTACAAACTTAAGAAATTGATAAAGACAGATAGTGGCTATTATTTTACCCAATAAAAGTACTTAGGTTCTAAATTCCACATTTGCCCCTTCTTCCCAAAGACTTCTTTTATATAATTAATTAGCAGTGAAACACACAACTTTTATGACCTTTGTGCTTTCCATGCATGTCTTGTTCTTCATTTATAGACACTTTTGTTTTTGACTTTAGATCTCTGCCTAAAATGGTTGGCCATTTCTGAGGCTATATATAATACTTCATTATTGTTAAGATTTAGCTTATGAAATTTGAAAAATAGTATAGCAATAAACACAACTGCAATCAAATAATATTTTATGTTTTTTTAAAACTTCTTGGTAGTCCGTCTTCTTCCTACAGTGACAAACTGATAAATACTAATTCGATTTCTTTCCTTATAATTTTGACATTTGTAGAATTTCATATTGGTAATATCAAAATGTGTGTCTTTTGAGTCTGGTTTATTTTACTTAACATGATGTTTCTAAGAATTATCCATATCATCCCATTATCCAATTTGTTACCTTAATTACCTTGTAGAGACCAACTATGAATGTACTACAGTTTGTCTACTGATCAGTTGGTAGGTATTAAATTGCTTTCATTTTTGGTGGGTATATATAAAATCAATATAAATGTGTCTAGATCTTTCTTTAGAAACATATGTCTTTTCACTTGGGTAAATGCATAAAGGTAGGATGTTTGGTTTTTGGAATAGTGTTTATGAGAAATTGCCCAACTGATTTGGGTACCTCTTTGACTTCACACTAGAAATCAAAGCCAGCCCAGTCAGAAAAAAGTCCGTGAGATTCAGTTTTCAATTGACAAACAAAAAATGTCAGGCAAGAGGCATGTTTGTTTTCTGTTTAGGCTGGCTTGAAATTATGATTCTTCTGATCTTAGCTTCCTAAATGTTTGGGATTACAAGTGTGAGCCACTGGTCCAGCAGAGGGTGGATCTTATTTTCACTTTATGAAGGAGAAGTCTCAGAATGTTTATGATGATAATAATCCTTATATTTTCCTAGAAAATTCCTAATGCATTTACTTGATTAGTACCCTTACCACCTATTTCAGGACCAAAAATGTGATACTCAGGAAATATTTGTTGAACAATGAATGCATTAGTAAGACATAGGCAGACCTAGGGAGTACATAATTGAGACCAAATGAACTAGATGAAAAAGAATGAGTAGTTAAAAAGACCTATTTTCTCCCTCTTCTTTCATGTAAGTATATATTTGGAAGTGGAGGACTCTAGCTCAAGTGCTAGAGTCTTGAATGAAAAAACTAAGGGCAAACAACCTGGTCCTGAGTTCAAGCCCCAGTACTGTAACCAAAATTTTTTTTCACCAATAAGTATAAATTTAACAATAAGCTATCAACTTAAGGAAAGTATATTGTGATTCATAATAGTGGGGAAAAAGGATATCTTACTAGCAGTTGAAAATGATTCATGTTTGAGCCCTTTGTTGAGAATGTTGCTCGAGTATTTCCTGAGAGATTTCTTTCCTGAGAGGAAATGGAATTTTGTTCTTGCCAGGAAATGTGTGATAAAGATCACATCTCATACTACTACTACTACCAGAATAGAAATTTCCATAGAACACAGATTAATATGTATTTAGTATTCAATGCAACTGAACTGTACTTGTGTAATGGAATCTGACCAATTTTGACAAGCTAGTTTGTAATATATGAGTTAGCGGAAGTCCATTCATCTTGTTATTTGTTGACTCTGCTGGGTGTTGGCCATATTTTTATGTATTTTATTTTATTTTATTGAATATTTTATCCTTAAGTAGGCATAGAAAGGAGTTGCATTCAACAAAGCATTTTATAAATACAGCATGTCTTGATTGGTGTCACCCTTTTCAACATTCTCACCCACCTCCCACAACTATTATTTTTAAATATTTTTTTGCCAGTCCTGGGGCTTGGACTCAGGGGCTGAGCATTGTCCTTGGGAGTTCCTCAAGGCTAGAGCTCTTATCACTTGAGCCACAGCACCACTTCCAGCTTTTTCTATGTATGTGGTAACAAGTCTTTGTGCGTGCTAGGCAAGCACTCTACCACTAGGCCAATCTCCCAGCCCTATTTTTAAAGATTTGTACTGATTTTTTCCTTCTAAAGGAGCAGTTTATATTTACAATGCATTTTAATCTGTGTCATACTTTCAACATATCGTTTTGATGGAAAGGAGAAAAAAAGAGCTTCAACCTGGATCCCAAATCTTAGCATGAATTCTAGCAACCTACCATTGTCACATGTCACAGGAGATAAACATGCTACAGATAAGTCCTGAAAGAAAAACACCATTGCCTTTACCAGCAAGTAAAAATTTGATCCCGGATCACCATGAAATATTTCTACTCTGGTGAAATTGGAACAATGTAAGGATAAGTGTGGTATTCCTTTTGGCCAAGCCTGAATCTGTTCTGTACAGTGCCCTTTATGACTTCTTTCCTAGATTTAGTACCTGAAGAGAAGCAAGTTTCTCTTGTAATGTGAGGGTGAATAAGCATCTCTCTCATGGGCTTTCTTTGGGGATTCAATGTGAGAAGTACATGCTGAAGTATTTAATTGTACCCACCATAAACTGCTTAATAAGTGGTCTTATTGTTGAGAATTATTAACGCTCTTTGCTTGGCCTGCCATGAGCCATCTAATAACCTTATACACATAACTGCTGATACCTATCTCTTCTCTGAGATAAGGATATTACTTTTGGTTTGTAGATAAGCAAAATTGCTTGCCTAGCCACTTTGTGCTAACTTGTATGGAGTACTTATCTTTGCTTTCTCACTGACTTATCTCTCTAACCTAATTTCTTATAATTCTTTAAATTTCGTATGCATAACTTAGAAAAATCTTAAGTGTAAAAATAAAATAAGTAGCCAGGCACAGTGGCTCACTCCTATAATACTAGCTACTCACTCTGAGATCTGAGGATCATGGTTCAAAGCCAACTCCAGCATTAAAGAACCGGAGACTCTTATATTCAATTAACTACTAGAAAACGGGAAGAGGCCATGTGGCTCAAGGGGTGTGCTGGTAGATTTGAGCTGAAGAGCTCAGGGACTATGCCCAGGTCCAGAGTCCAAGCCCCATGAGTGACTGACAAAATAAATATATAATACAACCTTTTGTCTTTTTTTTCCTGATAAGGTCAAGAAACTGACCCCAAACTTTGGCCTTCCCTAACCTTTTCCCTTTTAGCAGAATAGTTGACACCGCATATTTTTTTCTGCTTTTGCTACAAACTATTGTTTCTCAATAGAACCTTTTGTATCATGATTTTTAAAATTATTTTTTTCAGTGTGTGTGTGTGTGTGTGTGTGTGTGTGTGTGTGTGTGTGTGTTACTTGGGTTTGAATTCAGGGTCTTGTATTTCTAAGTAATCACTCTGCCACTTGAGGTATACTGCAATTCCCTTTCCTTCCGTTTCCTCAGTAGGTAGGATTAACAGCATGAGCCACCAGCTCTTGGGCCCTTTCCCCCTTTTTAAAGTTTCTTCTTCAGATAGAGTCTTTCACTTTTGCCCAAGCTAACCTTGGTCTATGATATTCTTATATCTACCTCTAGAGTAAATAGGATTACTGGCAATCCCATGGATTTTTTTTTTTTTGCCATGGCTGACTTTGAATCATGATCCTCTGGTTCTAAAGCCTCCTGAACTGCTAGCACCCAGAAAATGAAATGTTTCTTTTTGTGTTGAAATTTTGTGACACCAAGCTTCGAATTTAGCCCCATACTTTCACTTGGCTTCTTTGCTTATGACTGGCATTCCTACGATGAGCTTTTCCTCTATCCTTACTTTGCTACTTATTTGGAGATAGTCTTATGGACTGGTCTGCTTGGGCTGCCTTTGAACCTTGGTCCTTCTATCTTAGCCTATTGATGTTTGGGCTTATAGGCATTGGCTTCTGCTTGCTCTCTTTTTGGAGTTTTCATTTTTCCTATTCACCAGTGAAATCATAGGTCAACTCAGGTGTCACTTTTTAAAAAAATTGTTATAGAATTGATATATGCAAAGGGTTACAGTACATGAATCAGGTAATGAGTACAATTCATTTTGAGCCATGTCTCCCTTTCTGTTCCTCCCATCCCTACCTACAAGCTATATATTTCATTTCCACATAGTCTCTAGTGAGCACCACTGTTGTATTTGTTAAGAGAAGGAAATGAGATATTTTCTTAATGCCATTGTTGCTGTTTTGGTTTTCTTTTCCTTATTTCTATTTGACAGAAAGCAAATGAGCTTTAATTTTCTATCTATAAGCCATATTGCCTCTATTTGTGGTTACAATTTTTCATAAATGCTTGCTATTTTAATCATATTTTTGCTAAACATAGGTCCTGGTTGACTTTTCTGGATACCAGCTCCCTGCTTTTATTATTCCCATGATAATACCTAACATTATTGGGCATTGTACCATGTGATGTGTTTTCTGAGTATTATTTCCTGACTTCTTACCAAAATTCATTACTACATTAATTTTACAGGTGAGAAGGAGAAGTTTAGAAAGATTGAACAAGGTCATAAAACTAAAAGTTTTAATTATAAAAGTAAAACCTGTACTTTCTGAAAGTACCATTCGGTTACTTATTATTAAGAAAGACACTAGCTGGCAGTAGTGAACAGTAGACTTTTACAAGCCCTCTGTGGAAGTATTCTATCTATTATAGCACTAGATTCTAGTCAGTTTTTAATATACTAATTCCCTTTCTAAATTGTTTGTATGCCAGGCCCTGTACAGCTCTACCAACATTAGCTATATATATCTGTGTCAAATGGGTGGCAGTTTGGTGAACCATAAGTAGGAAGGTTGCTCTTGTATTGTCATGTCTCTTTTCAGTCACATGGGTCATGATTACTCCCTTAAGGATTGTGGTAACTTCAGATGATGAACCTTGTGTATACCAAGTTTCTAAGTTATGTCTTTAAAATGATATTGGTCAATTATGTTAATTGTTCTTTTTTAATTTCCCTTTGAGGTGCTAAGAGGAAATCAAAGTAGTAACAATAAAAAGCAGTTAAGTAGAATAATAATGGGATATATATCATCCAGTGGATGATAGTGCAGGCAGGACAATAGGACCTAGAGAAAAACCTAGACAAGGACTTGAGGAATTGAATTTAAACCAGCAGCTCTTGAGCCTTAGACATTTGGAGAACCATTGATGGCTATGGTAGGTGGGCATGGTGATAGTGTCTTGCTCTTACATATGTGTAAATGATGTTGACAGTGTTGGTTCTGTTTTCTAACCAACGCAGAACCTATAATCATTCTTTTGTCACTTAGAACTGTGAAGTCTTGCATGTGGTATACATATGGCACTACATGCATGCTAGCCTTTCTTGTATATTTGAAGTAATTATCTCACTACATTTTTAGGGAGGTGCTGCTCCTGCAGCTTGAACTCCTGGGTGCTGTCCCTGGGCTTCTTTATCTCAAGGCTGGTGGTCTGCCAGTTGAGCCACAGCTAGCCCAGGCTAGCTTCAAACTATGATTCTCAGATCTCAGCCTCCTGAGAGGGTTTACAGGTGTGAACTACCAGCTCTGGGTTACATTTTGTTTCTGTTTTTGTTTTTTTGGTCGGTCGTGGGGCTTGAACTCTGGGCCTGGATGCTGTCCCTGAGCTCTTCAGCTCAAGACTATTTCCCCTACACTTTGAGCCACAGCGCCACTTCCAGTTTTTTTGTGATTAATTGGAGATGAGTCTCAGGGACTTTCGTAGCCTGGCTGACTTTGATCTGTGATCCTCAGATCTTAGCCTCCTGAGTAGCTAGGATTACAGGCATGAGCCACCATGCCCAGCATGTGTAATTATTTCTTGAAACTTAACAACAGTAGTAGCAGGAATTAAACATTTTGTTTCCCCTAGCAATTGCCAGGTGTTGATTTTCAAACAATGTACACATTTCCCTCCTTGGGTCATCTTAGAAGTCATTTGAGGTGAGCACTGTCATTATCCCTGGTGTCCAGCTCAGGATACAAATGGGTGTCATTTGCAACATGAGACTTTGTATTCTAAGAGAATTTGTTATATTAATATTTGAACTATTTTTGTGACACAGCTATTTGATTTGTTTGCAAAGGGCATTTGAAAAATAGTCTGATTGGAATGTCTTTCTAGTGATAGTGATTTTTCCCTTAGGTCAATTATACATAATGATTTGGAGGAGAAACCCGAAGATTTTTTTTGCTTCAGTTATTTTTATTTTTTATTGTATTTTATTGTCAGAGTAATGTGTGGAGGGGTTACAGTTACATTTATCAAGTGGTGGGTACGTTACTTCTTGAATATTGATACCCCTTCCCATATTTTTGTCCCTGTTTTCCTCCCCCCACCCCTCTCAGTTATCTTATTTTTCCCCTTTCCTTCCCTATTTCAAATAAACAAACAAATGTATATACAATATACCAGGTAACAAAGTCAGATACAGTAACCACATGAGATTAACCATAAGGAGAAAAAAAAGAGGAAATAAATTCCCATGGTATATTAAGAAAAACAATAGGAGCCAGCTGTGCTGGCTCACACCTGTAATCCTAGCTACTCAGGAGGCTGAGATTTGAGGATCAAGGTTCTAAGCCAGCCTGGGAACAAAAGGACCTGAGACTCTTATCTCCAATTTACCTCTAGAAAATGGGAAGTGGGGTTTGGCTCAAGGGTAGGGCGGTAGCCTTGCCCAGAAGAGCTCAAGGACAATGTCCAAGCCCAAGGGTAGGGTGGTAGCTCTCAGCTCAGGTACAGCACCCAGCCCAGAGTTCAAGCCCAATGACCCATCCCAAAAAAAAAGAAGAAAAGAAAAACAATCAAAAAGGTAAACTTCTTGTTTCCATATCATAGAGTTCAAACTCACAGCGACACCTTTCTATTGAAACATTGATCAGCTTTTTGTTTTGCTGTGTTTTGTGTACAGAGAGTATTGGGGCTCAAATGGGTCCTGGGTGCTAGCCCTTAGAAGTTTTTTGTTGTTGTTGTTGTTGTTCAAGGCTGATGCTCTACAACTGTACTTCTTACTTTTTTGGTAGGAGTTTCATAGATTTTTTTTCTGGGCTATCTTTGAAATGTGATCTCAGCCTCATGAGTATTTAGGATTATAGGTATGGGCTAGCTACTACTGTCTAGCTCAAGAGTTTTTAATTATGTGATTCTGCAGAATTAAATACATCCCTATCTAGAACTCTTTCTATATTGCAAAACAAACTCTACACATTAAGCAATAAATTCCTCTTCCCCTTTCCCCTAATTCTTGGCAAGTACCATGCTATTTTCTGTCATCATGAGGAAGCCAAACTTTTTTTTATGTTAAGTGTATACTATTAATAATCTCCAAAGTCAACACCTTTCTATTTAAACTTTTGCATTAAAAGTATTACAAATCAAACCAAGATTTACAAACATGTACTCAAGAGTTGAAGTAACCTCCCATAAACATTTTATGTTTTCTTAATGCACTTGAGAGCTGCCTGAATCTAAAACAAGTAGGTTTGTATTTGCAACTTATACATAAGATAGCTGCACTGAAAGAAATATAAACCCTATTTCTTCATGGTTCCTTCACTTGAAAGGACATTTTCTTTGGAAAGTAAACTTTTCTCGTCATATGAGTTAATGTGCATTGCTGAATCAGGCTAAAAATCCCATTATGCTTAGTAACTTTAAGTAAAGATATGTATATTTTCGGATTCTTACAGTAAAACGTTGTCAGCCAAAAAGTTGGTGGCAAAGTTTAAAACTCTGCTTTAGTTTCTCTTCCCATAATTTTTAATGTAGATTGTCTAAAAATTACTAACCGAAAACCAACTTATTTTGTTATTTAGGTATTATGCTTTCATTTCAAGCTATTTAAGATATATTTCCCTCTACCCTGCTCTCTTTTTTAAAAATTTCTGGAAAAATTCTGAGTCCCGAAGATTCTTTTACATGAAACTTTTTTTTTTCCACAAGAAACTTCTAGTGTACATTAAATGAAACTACAATAGAATAATAGCAGAGCCTTTGAGGAGAGTGTGTACTTGGTAGAATGCAGGTTACTATTATCACAAATTCTATTTTTACCCAGTATCTTGGAGAGTTTTCTTAAAGTTAGCTTTACGTAGGAAATTTCATATATTGCTGTTACTCTGAAAATTAGTCAAAATTGGTTTTTGCTTTTAAAGTTTGACCACTGTGTTTTAATTTGTCAACTTTTGTTAAGAAATCTGAAATTGTGTCAAAAAGTGGAAGGAGACTTTTATAAAGTTTAGATCATTACAAAAATAGATTTCCATTTTTTCAATTTTCTTACATTATTGTGTGTATCTGTGGGGTATCATTGTTTCCCTTCTACACGTATTTGTAATGTATTCCAATCCATCTTGCCCTCTCTTTAGCTTTTTAGATACAGGCTATATAGCCCAGACTAGTCTTAAATTCACTATATAATAGTTCAGGTTTTTTTTCACTAGTTCTGGGGCTTGAACACAGGCCCTTGCAGTGTCCTTGGACATTTTTTTACTCAAAGCTACTGCTCTGCCACTTTAGCCACAGTGCCACTTCCAGCTTTTCTGTGTGTATAAGGTATTGTGGAATCAAACCCAGGGCCTTGTACATGCTAGGCAAGCACTCTACCAATAGACCACACTCCTGGCTCGCTAATAGTTCAGTCTTTATCTAATCATAAAATCAGTAAGAGTGATTGTTTTTCATTACTTGGTCTTTTCTTGCATTTCCACTTATGGTTACCAGGTAAATATTATTGAATAAATTTTGATAATCAGGAATTTTTAATTGAAAAATACTACATGTGGTATAAATTTTTTTACAAAAATTATAGAAAATTTTACCAGCCCTATGTTATTATCAGTTCTGTTCTACAGAGATAACCACTGTTCATTTTCTTGGCTATGCGTTCTGATCATTTTTTTATGTAAAATAATGCATACAGCTTTATTTTCTATACCATGGGGTCATTATAATGTACAATATTTTTCACCTTAATATGTTTCTCATGATTAATACCTACAGACTTACTCATTTTAACAGCCACACAGCAAAGTATAATTAAACTATTGTGTAAGCATCACTACCATCCATCTCTAGAATTGTCCATTGCTTGGATAGTTCATAGTTGAACAGATCTCTCCTGATGGATATTTATTGGAACTGTTACTTTCCAATGTTTCTTATCATTGTAAGCAATGCTATTAATAAACATCCTTCTACATTTTGTTTATCTGTTTTTGTGTCCATTTTCAAGCTTGATCTCAGATGTTAGGTGCTGTCCCTAAGCTTTTATGCTCAAGGCTAGCACTGTTATCATTTGAGCCACAGCTTCACTTTTGGTATTTTGATGGTTACCTGGAGATGAGAATCTCATGGATTTTCCTTCCTGGGCTGGCTTTTAACTGCAGTCCTCAGATCTCAGCCTCCTGAGGAGCTAGGATTACAAGTGTTAACCACCAGTATTCAACCATTTTGTTTGCAGAATCATGTTTTGGTGCTGGTCCTAGGGTTTGAACTCAGGGCCTGAACACTGTCCCTGAGCTTTTGTGCCCTTGATCTTTTGTGCTCAAGGTTAATGTTCTACCATTTGAGCCATAGCTCTACTTCGGATTCTTTTTTTCTTCCTTCCTTTTCTTTCCTTTTCCCTCCCTCCCTCCCTCCCTCCCTCCCTCCCTCCCTCCCTCCTTCCCTCCCTCTCTTTCTCTCTTCCTCTCTCCCTTCCCCTCCCTCCTTCCTTGCCTGCCTGCCTTCTTTCTCTCCCCCCCTCTTTCTTTCTCTGATGATACTTTCACTTACGGACTTTCATGTCCAGGTTGACTTAGAATTGCAACCCATAGATCTTAGCCTTTGATTAGCTAGGATTATAGGTGTGAACCACCAGCACTCAGCCTTCATATAGAAAAATTTAAAGAAAAACTGTTGAGTAGAGATATTCTCTTTGTTTTGAGAATCTTGCCTTTTTTTTTTTCAGGCTGGTCCTGACACCTGAACTCAAGGCCTAGACACTGCCCTTGAGCATTGTCAGGACTAGTGTTCTACCACTTGAGCTACAGTAACACTGACAGCTTTTTCTGTATATATGGTAACCACAGAATTGAACCCAGAGCTTCATGCATGCTAGGCAAACACTCTATCGCTACTCCAAACTCCCAGCCCCAAGTGTCTCACTTTGTAGTCCAGGCCAGTCTTGAATTTGTGATCCTCTTGCTTTCAGCTTCCTGAGTGGACAGGCCTCTATAACACTACATCCATGTTTTCTTTATACATTTGACATTGATATTGCTCCCACTTCTTGGCTATTGTGAGTACTGCTTCAATGAATATGGGAGTGCAATGAATATGGGAGTGCGTATATCTCCTCAATCTTCCGATTTTAAGTTTTTGGACATATATATATATATATGTCCAAAAACTTAAAATATATTTATCCAAAAGTAGGATAGCTGGATCATTGTATAATCATAGTTTTTTTCTTTTGTTTTGTTTTTTGTAAAACTGCTATACGATTTTTTTGCAACAGCTACAGCTGTTTTAAATATATCTATTTTAAATTCCCAGCCACTGTCCAGGAGTTTGACCCTCCCAATATACTTTTGAACACTTGCTATCTTTGAAATTTCTGATAATAAATGTCCTACTAAATTAGGCTTGTTATATCTCTTGATAGTGATATTGGAACTTTTTTTTCAGTGTCTTATATTCTTGCCAAAAATTGTAGGCAAGTGTTCTACCACTGAGCTAATTTACTGTGTCTGTTGGTAGTTTTCGTGTTTTCTTCAGATAATCTATTTAGGAGAGGAGGTGGGGGGAAGGAAAGAGGGACAAAAACATGAGAAGGAGTATCAAGGTTCGAGAAGTAATGTGTCCATTACCTGATGAATGTAACTGTAACCTGTCTATACATTATTCCAAACAATAAAGTAAAATAATAAAAGAGGCTTAAAAAGGTATCTATTTAGTTTCTTTTGCATTCTGCTGTTTTGTTTCCTTTGCTGTACAACTTTCTTGTTTGAGATGGTTCCACTTTTTGTGTGTGTGTGTGTGGGGGGGGTCATGGGGCTTGAACTCTGGGCCTGGGCAATGGCCCTGAGCTCTTCAGCCCAGGGCTACCACCCTACTTCTTGAGCCACAATGTCACTTCCATTTTCTAGTGGTTAATTGGAGATAAGAGTATCACATTCTTTAGTGTCCGGGCTGGCTTTGAACCCCATTCCTAAGATCTCAGCCTCCGGAGTATCTAGGATTACAGCCATGAGCAACTGACTCCTCAGCTTTTAAAGTTTTATTGTGAAGATACATTTTAATTTGATACAGTCTTATTTGCTAATTCTGTCTTCTGGGCACTTGAAGTCTTATTTAGAAAATATTAGCCTGTGCTTATAGCTTTCAAAATTTTTCTGTAATAGAATCAAAAGTATGAGTTCATATGTTGAAATCTCTAATGCATTTTGAGTTGATTTTTGTACAGAGTATCAGAGATAGCGATCAAGTTCCAGTTTTCTGCATGTGGAAAACCAGTTTTGCCAGCATTGTTTGTTGAAAAGGCTAACTTTTCTTTAATTTATGTTTTTGGCTTTTTTTCTTGAAAATGACATGGATGTACTTGTAACAATATGCGATATGAAATTTTTTTATCAGAGTTCAGTTCATGTGTTTATGTATGCTTGTGTGCTGCACTATATGCAATTACTTGTTTACTTACAAATTAGTTATAGCTTCCACATATGAGAGAGAAGATACTGCCTTTGTGTCTCTAGGCCTGATATACTTCATTAAACATGTGTTTATGTTACTTTTAGAAAATTCATTGCCGGGGCCGGGAGTTTGGCTTAGTGGTAGAGCGCTTGCCTAGCATGGACAAAGACCCGGGTTTGATTCCTTGGTACCACATACATAGAGAAAAGCCAGACGTGATGCTGTGACTCAAATGGTAGATCTCTAACCTTGAGAAAAAAAAAAAAACAAGGACAGTGCTCAGACCGTGAACCCAAGCCCAGAACTGGCAAAAAAATAATTGTTGCTGAAGTGGTAAAACACTTGCTTAACCAGTTTATCCCAATTTTTTGGCATAAACCAGGCATGATAGTTTAATATAAACTACAAAATTATTGTGATGTTTGAAGTATCTTTAAAAGATTAGTTTATGTTTCTGGTCTAAGATACTTTTTGGCTAAAAATTTGTTATTTAGAACTGTTTTTAGGATTGGGAATTTTGACTCAGGGGTAGAGCACTTGGCATATCCAGGCCCTGGCCTGGGTTCTATATGCAGAACTGGAAAAAAAAAAGATGTTTTAGAGGGTTCTTTTTTCTTATGGAATCTTCATTTGGGGGAATTTTGTATCTCCTGTTAATGTGATTTTCTTAGTGACTATTCTAACTCTGGAACAATATTTGTATTTGTCACCAGTCATTTACTTTTGAATTAAGCACCTTTGTAATTGCATACCACTTGGGCTGTTGTGTGGCCCTCCTGGGGGCTATTTTATACAGTTCTCAGGAATGAGGAAAACAAATGTGATTTTCTAAGTGGTAGAATTAATAGACAAAATCACTTTGAAATTGAAATCCACGGGTAACACAGAATTCTCCCTGAACAAGTCATTATGCAGCATATGCTATAATTATCGTTGATTCAACTGTATTATCAATAAGACTGTGATGTCTATTCTGTGTCCTGTTTGTCATCTCCTCTGGAATGTTCTTTTCAAAGTAAACCAAAATGAAGTATGCATTGCTCATCCTCAATAATTATTATTTTCTGTGGTAACTATTTCAGACACAGTTGTGGCAGTGGTTACTCTCCAGGTACCATCTGCCTAAAGCCTTTTAAAAGCTCTACTTTGTTCTTAGGGTGATACTGCTACTGTGCCTGGAAAGACTATGTACATAGTAGTCTACTTTGTTCAGTGATTTTAGAGCCAACATTTCTTCATAAAATAATATTTTTGTTATCTTTAAGTAAGTAGTTATACAAAAGGGTTATCATTTAACAAATCAGTTTATAAGCACAATACATGTTGATTGATGTCATACCTTTCCTCATTCTCCTCATCTGCTCAACCCCCCTCAACTTTCTTAATTTCATAGAATATACATTGAAAGTAAGGACTGCATTCTCTTCCCTTTCTTCATTCACCTATTCTTTTCTTGATACTCCCCACATCTTTCAAGTGCCTGTTATTCATTTTGTTGTACTGTGAGTTTTTCTCAGGAATTATACCATTTAAATTGTCCTCTGCAAATACCTTATTTCTGTTAATATATATGTGTTTACTTGCATAAAACATTGAATGCATTTACTTGTATATTTATGAATTAGATCTAGCTTCTGTGTATGATAGAAAACTTGTCCTTTTACCTCTGGGTTCATATTTTTTCTAGGTCCATCCATTTCTTTGCAAATGATAAAATAGTCTTCATAATAAATGAGTAAAATTCAATTGTGTATATATACCACATTTTCTTGTTCCATTCATCTATTGAGGGGCATTCAGGATGATTGTATATTTTGGCAGTGGTGTATAATGCTGCTATGAGCATACCTATATAGGTAACCTTTTTAATTTTCTATTTTTAATTTGTAATCTTTTGGATAAATGCCCAAGACTGGTATTGCTGGATGGTAAATACTTCTATGTTTAGGTTTGAAGGAATTAGAACAGAAATTTCTAATAGAGAAATTAAGGTCAATTTGGTGATTTTCTTTCTTAAAAATTTTTTTGGTTATGTATTTATTTTAGAGGTACTACAGTTTGAACTCAGCCTTGCTTCTTGATAGGCAAGTACACTACCACTTGAGTCATGCCCCAATTTTGGTTTGGTTTGATTTGATTTTTCTTTTTTGGTCAGTCATGGGACTGGAACTGTCTGGGAGCTGTCCCTGACCTTGATCTCTTTTGCTCTAGGCTAGTTAGTGCTCTACCACAGTTCCACTTCTGGTTTTTAAGAGGTTAATTGGAGATAACAGTTTTTGGGGACTTTTGAGCAGGCTTCAAAGTATGATCCTTATACCTCTGCAGCCTGAGTGGTTAACTACCTGGGCCTGTCCTAGTTTTTTGTTTGTTTTGTTCTTGAGATGAGGTCCTACTGTGCAGTCCACCTGAATGGAGGGGGCTCACCACCTGAATGGGGGGGCTGTGTTTGCAGGTACACTCAGCTTCAATTTGGAATTGTATTCTTGCTCTGCCACTTAAGTAGAAGACTTAGTCGGAGTCTGTGAATTGGGAATGAGAAAACCTTTGCAGTGAGAAATGTTACCCAGAATTCTGTAAACCTGATTTATGGTTTTGTTTGAGGCAAAATGATACTGTGATTAAACACAACTTGAGGATCAGTTAAAATCTAAATCTTGGCTCTGCTTTTTCATAGCCATTTGATGTAGGATAAGCTACATAAATTGTTTCCTCATCCATAAATTGGGGAAACTAATAGCTACCTATATTACAGGATTGTTAGAAAGATTAAACATGTCAATGCATCTCAGATATTTTGACCAATATTATGTAAGTTTTTAGTAGATGACAGCTATTGTTATTGTTGCTGTTTATTATTACTATCATTATTATTTCTACTTATCAGTAAATAGTATCAATGTTCATTTAATTATCTCACTAAACTGAATTGTTCTTATTCAAAAATCAGTCTTTATATCTTCTGATTCTAGTATACTGGTACTTAATGTAAAATGTTTGTGGAATCAATGATTTAGGGAGAAGAATACCTTCATATTTCTAAAATCTACCCTTTTTTCCTTTTTATTTCCTTTAAAAACTGTCTTTCTACAGTGACTCATGCCCCTTGAAGCTAGACTGATTGTGTTTTCTAATTTGAAAAGAGAAGATTCTTGAGTTCAATTTATACTGCTTTATTGCAATCTAATATTCTGCCTTTTACAGGTATGTCCTCTTTCCTACTTACTTGGTCCTCACCATGCAACATAGAGTCAGGGCATTAGCAGTGATTGATAAATTATCATTGACTTAAACAAAGCATCTAGGTTATGTTAAGTAATGAGTTCACCTCACAATACCTTCTTCACAGAAGAAGATAAAAGAGATGCCCATTCCCATGAATGGTATTTTCAAGATTATTAGGAGCAGTGAGATCCAAGTCTTATGTATTTTAAGTAGTATATTTCAGAACTCAAATTAGACCAGAGTATATGAGAGAGAAGAGCCAATAAAAAATGGAAAAAGAATTCTCCTTTATACAGCTAGATACAGATGCCTTTCTTCTGTGCTTATTCTTTTCTCTTACCTCTTAAAACCTATTTATCTGTTTTTTGTTCTCTCCTAGACTTTTTCGACTTTTTAAAAGATAAAAGTACATTAGTACCTTACACTCATTGGATTAGGAAAGCTGTTGCAGTTTTACTCTTGCTGTTTCTCTCCACTTGGAACAGAATAGAAATAAATTCCTTCTCTAATTATAGTCATTAAAGGGCTAATGAACTCTTCTGTTTTAGAAAGCCTTTTCCATTTTCTTTCCTTAAGCACTTTTCATTTGTGCTACATGCACTATTGATAATAACCATTTATATATCTTTACAGATTCAAGTGATCTTCTTTGCAACTAAACACATTATATATAGTGAAAATGGTGCTTATTAGGAGAGGTCATTGTTGTATTCAGTCCCATAAAGTTGTTGTCTTCTCTCTTTTTTGCCAGTCCTGGGTTTTGAACTCAGGCCTGGGCATGGTCCTTGGGTTTTATCAAGGCTAGTACTCTACCACTTCTGGCTTTTTCTGTGTATATGGTACCAAAGAATCAAATGCAAGGCTTCATGCATGCTAGGCAGGCACTCTTACCACTAGGCCATGCTCTAGGCCCATCTATTCTCTTCTTTTTTTTTCATATATTTAAATCTCCCCTTTTTATCACATAAAAGATCGTCTTTTGTCTTGCTAAACTAATACATATACAGCTATAAAAATAGCAAAATAAACCCAGGTTTGTCTTGAATGCTTATTATCACAATGTTTGAATAAAAATGTAACCTACCAATTGTAGGTACTAGTGAGATGGAGTATGGTATGTCCACACATGTGCACTGATCAAATCCAACTTCCCTTTCCTCACGTTCCTCAAAATCTACTAATCACTATACTGCAATCACTGTGACTGAAAGGTCAGTTTTTTTTAGGTTCAGTCTATGAGGAAATCATACACTACTTGTCTCTCTGTTTAGATCATTTAACATTATGTCTTAGTAACATTATACCCTCTTATTCCATCTATTTTGTTATAAAAGATAGGGTTTCATTTTTTATGGCCAAATAGTACTCCATTATGTATTATATGTAAACAACATTTTTTTATCTACTCATATAATGATAGGTACATAGTCTGATTCAGTAACTTAGCACTCATACTAGTAATTGCCAGTGGAGTACTGTCTTTGAGGGGTGATGAAAATATTCTAAAGTTAGATTGTTGAGATAGCTGCAGAATGCTATAAATATATTAAAAATTCTATGAATAAATTTTGGTATATTTACATATCAATAAAGGAAATTTGGATCTCTATGTATCTGATCTATCAATTACTAGCTTAGTGTTTAGCATTGGGTAAATTTTTCTGTGCTGTACCTTGGCTTCATTATCTATACTAGGAGGATAATACTAATAAAGCCTTCCTTTTGGGGTATATGTAAGGAGCAAACAAGTAAAAATATACCAAGAACAAAATTTTGTTTGAAATAAATTCTCAAATGTCACTCAGTGGTTATTATTATTTTTGTATCATGTATAGAGCTTAGATAGTCTTGTGATTAGGATATGTACTTTCAGTATCATTAGCATATGGATTACAAGGATTAGATTTCCCAGGGTGGTGTAGAGTCAAGAGCTGAGGAAAGAAATAATATTTATTGTTCAACATTTACTATTTCTAGAGAAAATATACTCATCTTCAGTATTGGGGAATAACAAAAGTTGGCAAGGGAAACTGAAAAGGAGTCTCCAGAGAAGTAACTAAGATGTGTTGTTGTGGAAGCAAAAGAGAAAGCAATCTCTTAAGAAGGAAAATATGACTAATGCTGTCAATACTTGAAAAAAGTAGTGACTGGAACTGAGATGTAGTTTAGTGGTAAAGCACTTGCCTAGCATGGCCTGTGTTCACACATCCTCAATCACTACAAAAAAAAAAGACTAGGAATAGTTCATTCAATTTGATAAGTTTGCACTGTGGTAGTATAAGGGCTGTGGACTTCACAGTTCACACAGAAAAGCCTGAGAGAATGAACCAGACACAAGGAAATAAATACAATGAGTATTCTTTCTGAACTGTTGTGAGTTTATCAGTAATTATTTGTTGAACACCTAAGAAATTTTTCTGGATGCTGGTGGTATTCCATTGAAGAAAACAAGTTTTTAAAAAAAAATCTACCCTAAAGGAAAATCTCCCCTTATACTATGCCTTGTAAAAGAGGAAGAGATTAGAAAGAAAGTCCTTTTTCCTTTGTTAGGTCTTTTTTTTTTTAAGATCCCCTTCCTTTTTGATCCCCTTCTTTTATTTTTTTCTCTCCAGTTCTGGGGCATTGTCCTTGGGCTTTCTCAAGACTAGAGCTCTACTACATGAGTCTCAGCACCACTTCCAGCTTTTTTTTCTATGTATTTGGTACTGAGGAATCGAACCAGGGTCTTCGTGCATGATAGGCAAGGCAAGCACTCTACCACTAGGCAAAAATCCTGGCCCAAAACATATCAGCTCCCAGGGCTTTTTTTTTTTGCCAGTCCTCGGCCTTGAACTCAGGGCCTGAGCACTGTCCTTGGACTTTTCTCAAACTTAGAACTCTACCACTTGAGCCACAGCACCACTTCCAGCTTTTTTCTATGTGTATGGTACCGAGGAATTGAACTGTGGTCTTCGTGCATGCTAAGCAAGCACTCTACCACTAGGCCAAACTCCCAGCCCCTCAAAGTCTTGTCAGTGCCATTAAGTTACCTAGTGATAAAGAAGTACAAGAACTATAGGACATGACAATTTTATATGAGAGCTGAAATAGACTTTCTAGTATCCCATATGAATGAACGGAAATATCCCCCAGATGGGTATTATGACCATAATATGAAGTAGAAGCAAGCGCCTCCACATGATTTGAGCCAAAAGAGATAGTAGTGAGGTTGGATTTGTGGACTGTATAAGCAATGGAGAGGCAAGAGGAAGTTCTGTCTGGGATGTAGACAAAGGGTCAGAAGAGAGCCACAATTTAGAAAATGTGAGTAGATTTTCTGACATTAAAAATATAAAAAATGACGCTAAGTGAAAGGACCTCCAGGATATAGAAACAGAAGCCATATAATGAGTGATTGTTGTCCTTAATGTACTATGTTATCTCTCATCTCTTTTGCTGTCCCTTGGTTATCTCATATTGTTACAGTATTTTACCTTGTTATCTGATATATTGTATGTATGTTTATTTGGTTATTTGAAACAGGATAGGGAAGGGAGGAAAACAAGATGGAGGGAGGGGGTAGGGAGGGAAATGGAGACCAAGACATGAGAAAAAAAGGGTATCAATTTTTGTGAAGTAATGTATCTTCTATCTGTTGAATATAATGTAACCCTTCTATTAATTACAATAAAAATATGTGAAAAATGCAAATTAAAGTATTAAAATTTTAAAAAGAATATAAAAATATGATTAACTTATTGGATGCTAGTATAACCACGAATGAAGGAGAGGGATGGAAGAGGGAGCAGCAGTGTTTTGAATATGGAGTGAAAAAGGAACAGCAGTAAGAAGACAAAGAGAATAGGCAGTCAGATGAAAATTGGCTAGTTGAAATCAGTCTCTGAGTTCCAGTCTCCCTCACGCTGGCCATCTTCTGTAAATGTCATGTAAATAGTATGAAGTACCGTAAGAATACCTAATAATTTTTCCCATCAATCATTTCCCTGTGCAGAAGGAAACACACACACACACACACACACACACACACACAGAGGGGTGGAGGGAGAGACAGAAAGAATGTAGTATTATTCAGCTGTAAAGAAGAATGAAATTATGTTATTTTCATAGAAATGGGTAGAGTTTGAAAATATTAAGTGAAGTAGTCCAGGCTCAGAAATGATAAAAGTCATGTTTTATCTTAAATATGGTTTTTATCCCTAAAATCAAATATCTTAGGTAAAACATATAGGATCATATGCATATTACCAGCCTAAATCAAACATGTTTGGAAGTGTGTGGTGCCACACACTGATCAGTTAACAGGCAGTGTAGAAATGAAAAAGTTGTCTGGCCAGGCACTAGTGGTCACGCCTGTAATCCTTATTACTAAGGAGGCTGAGACCTGAGGATCCCAACTCAAAGCCAGCCCAGGCACGAAAGTCTGTGAGACTCTTTTTTTTTTTGCCAGTCCTGGGCTTGAGCTCAGGGCCTGAGCACTGTCCTTGGACTTTCTCAAGGCTAGAGCTCTACCACTTGAGCCTCAGCACCACTTCCAGCTTTTTCTATATATGTGGTACCAAGGAATCGAACCCGGGTCTTCGTGCATGCTAGGCAAGCACTTTAACCACTAGGCCAAGTTCCTGGCAGTCTGTGAGACTCTTATATACAGTTAACTACCACAAAAGTGGAAGTGGCACTGAGGCTCAAAGTGGTAGCCCAGACCTAGAGTTCAAGCCCCATAACCGACCAAAAAAAAAGTTGTCTGGACTGGGGTATAGGTTATGGTTGAGGGAGGTGAATGGAGAGAGGGAAAAATGGTGAATATAGTCATAATAATTTATCTGCATGTATGAAGTTGGAAGAAGCAAATTTTCTCATGTGATTAGTTGGGGAAGGGAGAGGGAGAGAGAAGGATGGAAATGAAAGACTCCAAGTCAGAATCATAGGACTGCCATTCTAAGTTTTAGCTCATGCTTATAACCAGGTGTTTTGCTAACTAAGGAATTGGAGCCTGCAGGCCATAAAACTGCTCCTTGACAATTGAATGAGAACTTCCCTTCAGTTCCCCCAGCTTGGGAAGCTCCCTAATCCTTATCTTATCTCATTCAACCACCTGATGGGTGTAAACCTGAGATTTAGCCTATTCCCGTATTTTGATTGTTACTTAGCTTACTTTTGTATTCTTTGGCTATTACCAAGTTCCAGGTAAGATCATGCTTGGAAACTATTTCTATGTTGACCACTTTGTACCAGGAGGTCATAGAATAGTTTGAAGCATGTCTTGCTAATGCCCGTGCCTTTCATAACTGGGCAAAAACTTGTGTAAAGCCTAAACCTACCCTTTTCCCTTAGTAGTAAAAATGGATTGCAGCAAGAGCCCCTCACCCTCCAAAGCAAGAGCTCACATCTTGCTGAATACCAAGGATTGTTTCCTCATACCAGGGGCCAGAGATGTGCAACTTAGCACGAACACTATCTAAATGGTGATTGGTCAAATTGTATGGTTTGTTCTAAAATTATTGGCTGCCTGCGTGCAGACCTTGTTGTAATGCTTTAAACTTATTGGCTAAAGAAGCACGGGCTCTGCTGTAATGGAGTGTGTGGACCTATAAAAAACCAGCCCCAGGACAGTTCGGGGCTCTCAGCCACTGACCCGAACCTTGCGGATCTCAAGGTCACGTGTACCTGGGAGCCCGAGCATGCCCGAATAAAACCCTCTTGCTCATTGCATCCAGTGGTCCGTGTGTGCGTCCTTGGGTGCGGGTCTCCGCGGCTCTTTCATTTGGAGGTCCCACCGAGATCCACCGAGAACCCCAGCCCAACGACCACCGGTCCCACCGGGAGGTAAGGCCGGCCATTGTCTCTGTTGTCTCGTCTGCTTGCTTGTTGTCTGTGTCTGTTCTTGTTCTATGTTGCGTGGGTTTGTAGACCACGTGGGGACGGAGTCCCCTGGTTTGTACTATTACGCGTAATAGCTTTGTATTTGGGCAGCTTGAGAAGGAGCTGACGGGCTCAGACTTCTCCCCTGCCACCCTGGGAGACGTCCCAGGGATTTGGAGGGGCCCGATTTTTCGGTGCCCTGAGCGTATCAGAAGGATACGTTCATTTGTTGGTCGAAGGGACGGCTTTTGCCCCTCCTCGACCATTTGAATTTATAGCCTCGGTTTGTCACCGAAGCCGCGTGACCGGTCTGTCTGTTTTGTTTCTTGTATGTCTGTTTTGTTATGTGTTTTACTCAGAATCCAAAATGGGACAGTCTGTGACTGCGGCCATGCATGCCATCAATATTTGGGGTACTTAAAGGTCTCTGCTTCTGTCTTGTTTTGTGAGGTGTTTTTTTTTGTCTGGTTTTGTTTTCAAAATTGGTACCAGTCTTAAATATGGATCCTTGCAATTTTTGTGTGTGTATTTCTGGGCAGTTATAACAAGCCCTGGAAAAATAAATCACTGCTAAGTTGCCATGTAAAAAGTTTTGTTTTAAACCTGGTTCTCATCTGCAAGAGTAAAATTGGCAAAGCTCTCTTGACACAAACTTCCAGAAATTGAACGGCCGATATTAATTTTGCGCGCTTTAAGATCTGTGAGTATGAATGTGTGTGAATGAGTGAGTGAACAGGTTCAAGGTTAAATTGTCAGCATGCTGTATAAAACAATGGATAAATTTATACTTGAAACAAAAAGGCAATTGGGTAAATCTAAGTCTAAACTTCAAGAAAGTTATTAGGTTAAAATGTTTTACAATGTCTCAAAGGGTTATTGCATTGTTTTAAAGAGAAACTGGTAAAAAGTATTTTTCTAAAGTAGAAAAAAATATTTTCTAAATGAAATTTGCATTAAAAATAATTTGATATTGAAATGCATAGAGCTGTTTACATTGTAAACATTGTATCCTGTTTAGCCCAGAGGTATTAGGGAATTTGGAATCTATTTCCTTAAGTTAAAATTTGGAGATAAATATTAGGAATTAAAATGTAAATTTATTTATTAATGTCAGAGACTTTACCTATCTTTCAAAACTGTCTAGGTAATCGAATGCTAAGAGAAAGGATGGGAAAACTTAGGATAGTCCTGTGTGACCATCTTTGGGGTTGAGAGGTGAACTGGCAAAGGTGCAGCTCTGGGTAAATAAGCTGGAATGAAGGCTGTTCACTTAACCTGGTCAGGTGGACTGAGATCCACATCTTTGCTCTTTTTCTTTGCAGACTGACACTGAAAATCTGATGGTAAAATCTGGGTAATATGATTAGCATTTTAAAAGGAATGAATGTTTAAAAGTTTATCTCTGTATGATTTGGGTTCATGCTACTGGATTGGAATTGGACGTATTTTAGAAAAAGAAGGAAACTAAGTCCAGATTTAGACTTTTGGTGCACTGATGATGTTTACAGTTCTTGCATTGAGGAAAAACTTATTTGAGTTTAAACTGTTGCTGGAGTTTTAGGCAGTAACCTAAACTGCAGAAAAAAAAAATGCCTCTCCAAAAAGGAAACCTGGAGAAAAGGGAGTTCCTTGGGCCCTTAAAGATTTTTCAAATGCAAATAAAGGCTAAAGTGTTAATGTTTAAGCAAATATCAGTAAAAGTTTTAAAGAACATTGGAAATGGGTTTCTGAACAAAGTTTGAAATTGAAGTTGTCCTAAATGTTTGTTTCAAGAAAAAAAGAAAACAAGAAAAATCAGGACTACCAAAATGGTTGCTTAATTGCTATTTCAGCTTATTCTTGTAAGTTACTCTATAGCAATCTGCAGCAGGTCCATGGAGAAGGACAGCAGATCCTCATTCAGATCTAAATTTGGCCCTCACCAAGTTCCAGGTAAGATCATGCTTAGAGACTATTTCTGAGTTGACCACCTTGTTGCTTCTAATTGGAGTAAAGTGGCCTTTGTAGGACTCATTGATCTGAAAGCCACAGTTTTGAGCCAGCCCAGGCAAAGCAAAGTCCCTGTGAGACTGTGGTGTCCAATCTGTCAGAGTGGTATTGAGAGTTGCTTTGGAGCTCGAAGTGGCAGAGTGCTAGCTCTGAGCTGAAAAGCTGGGGGACAGCACTCAAGCACCAGGCCCGGGACTCACAGTGGCAGAGTGCTAGCCTTGAGCTGCAGAGCTGAGGAGCGGCACTCAGGCCCTGTGTTTGGGACTTAAAAGTGGGTGCTAGCCTTGAGCTGGAGAGCTGAGAGACAGCACCCAGACCCTGAGTTCAAGTCCAGCAACCAACAAAGTGAAATGCCAATGGGACATTTATTCCTGTGTGGAGAGACACTACTGGGACAATGAAGCATCCAGATGCAGTAGGCCACAGCTTGGATGGCAGAGATGGTGTCAGATCCTAGAGTCATTTGTGCTTGGCCATTCAAAATTAATCAGAGCCGGGAGGTCATAGAATAGTTTGTAAGCATGCCTTACTAATGCCCATGCCTTTCATACCTGGGCACGAACTTGTCAATCATCTGTGATAGAGGATAGTTTAAAGTCCTAACTGAGTGAAGTTTGATTTGACACCAGCCACAAATTCAGGGTGGATCTGAGGCTTGTGTCCCTATTATCTGTTTAGATCTGGCAGCTGAAGCATAGTTAGAGTCGCAGGGATTAAGTTCCCCAGACAATCAGGAAAATGCCTTTGCAAATGAGTGCTAAGTAAGCTACACTGTTGCAGCCAAAGAAAAAGTTTGTGCAGTTGTTAAATGCTTTACATGACCTCCAATTTGGAGTAGAATATCACTCCTGATATGTAATCTTGGCAACCTCTTGGTAAAATAGGCTAAGTTTTTAGGGTCCCTGGCTAGGTATAGAGACAACGCCCCTGAGTCAGCCTGAAGAAGTTATAGAAGATGGATCATCGTCCATCAATCCTCTTTAGATAAAGGGACCAAAAAGTTGTTTTTAAAAAAATTAAGACAGCATAAGTTAGAGGCATGGAGAAAAATAGTAGTAACAAATGTGCAAGAGTGGAGACTGCACTTGTGGGGAATGGCTACAGTTTCGAGTCTTCTGTGCCTGTCTAGAGAATCCTAGCCTTGTTTAATCTGGTTACTAAAAGTTGTCACCCTGGTATTACTTTGGATTCTCAACCCTATATTGTCTTAAAAACCAATGGGGTGCCAGCCTGCAAAAATGAGTGTGCTCAGGTAAAGCAACTAGGAAAGCATTGGGAGAATTCACCAGAGTCAGGCCTTAGGTTAAGCTTCTTTAGAAATTTTGCAGGCGACCCAGCAGGAGGTGTGACATTCCATTGGAGCTGCTGTGCTGCCAGATTCCACCACCACCTCACAGTTGTTTCCTGAGAGGACTGGAACTAAACTCTTGGTGATGGGACATTCTATCTGTGCTAAGTTCAAAGTCCTCTAGATTTTTGCAGCCATTATGGTGACTGGATGACTGAAGGGAATTTTCTATCCAGTGCTGAACAGTCTAGACATGGGAGGTGCTAAATGTGAATGAGGGCTATAGTCAGGTAAAAAAAAAAAGTTTAGTAAATAAAACCTTTGGAAAGAATTGAGAAAACAGAAGAATAGTCTATGGAAAAGGGGGGATCTGGAAAGCATTGTCTTATGTTTGCTCTACAAAAAGGGAAAAAGACAAATCCTAGAAAGTTCCTGTATATAGTACATGGTATGAGCATGTCTTGAGAATGGAGCTTACAAGTAAAATTGGCATGTAATTGAGTCAACCATAATACAAACCGGGTTAGGATTGCTATACTGATGTGGAACCATTCTTTGTGCCCATCTGAGGAATTGCTGTGCTTGGATGTATATTTCCTAGTTGTGAGGGCTTTCTTGGGTGCAGAACTAGGAGGGCATGCTCTATGCCCCTCCAAACCAGAGATGTGCAACTTAGCACGAACACTATCTAAATGGTGATTGGTCAAATTGTATGGTTTGTTCTAAAATTATTGGCTGCCTGCGTGCAGACCTTGTTGTAATGCTTTAAGCTTATTGGCTAAAGAAGCGCGGGCTCTGCTGTAACGGAGTGTGTGGACCTATAAAAAACCAGCCCCAGGACAGTTCGGGGCTCTCAGCCACTGACCCGAACCTTGCGGATCTGGAGGTCACGTGTACCTGGGAGCCCGAGCATGCCCGAATAAAACCCTATTGCTCATTGCATCCAGTGGTCCGTGTGTGCGTCCTTGGGTGCGGGTCTCCGCGCTCTTTCATTAGAAGTAACTGATCAAGATGCTTTATGTTCATAAATGGGCTTGTTAAAATGAAATACATTTTGGGGAGGGGAAAAAAGGACAAAAACGTGAAAGGGTATCAAGTTTCAAGTAATGTACCCTCTACCTGACGAATGTAACCGTAACCTCTCTACACATTATCCCAACAATAAAATACAATAAGAAAATGAAACACCTTTCAACAACTAATTGATGATAATAAAAAAGTAAGTTTGTTTGGCCTGGGAGTTTGGCCTAGTGGTAGAGTGCTTGCCTAGCATGCATGAAGACCTGGGATCGGTTCCTCGGTACCACATATACAGAGAAACACTGAAAGTGATATTGTGGCTCAAGTGGTAGAGCGCTAGCCTTGAGGAAAGTCCAGGGACAGTGCTCAGGCCCTGAGTTCAAGTCTCAGAACTGGCAAAAAAAAGTGTGTTTTCCTATCAGTAAATGGAGCTGTTTGGTTGTAATGTTGTTTATTATTGTAAAGGTGATATACAGAGTAGTAGCAATTACAAAAGTCAGGTAATGAGTACATTTAGTTTTGAACATTGTCACCACCTCCCTCCTTCTCTTCCAGTTTCCCCTCATTCCTATTCGCAAATTGTATAGTTCATTTTCAACATAGTATATAGTATCCTTGCTGCAGTTTTTCACTCTTTGTCCTACCCTTTTTGTGCCCTCCTTAACTTTCCAAAGATATAAACCAACAAACAAGAGAAAAGGAAACAAAAGCAGCAACAAACAAAAGACCTTCTTATTTACATTTCTTAAAGTTCTTTTCTAAAAACATTGTGTTTTGTTTTTTTTGTGGGTCATGTGGCTTGAACTCTGCCTGGGCGCTGTCCCTGTGCTACTCAGCTCAAGTCTACCACCCTAACCCTGGGCTTGGGTGGTGTCCCTGAGCTCTTCAGCTCAAGGCTATTGCCTTACCCTTGAGCCAAGCCCTACTTCCCGTTTTCTAGAGCTTAATTGTAAATAAGTGTCTCAGTTCTTTTTGTGCCAGGCTAGCTTTGAACCTGGATCCTCAGATCTTAGCCTCCTGAGTAGATAGGATTATGGGCGTGAGCCACCGTGCTAAACATTGTTTTATAAGGTCATATGTGCATAGCTATTGAGCCTCTGTGAACCTCTCCTAAAAGTATCCTCCTTTGGTCTCACTATGAGAATGTCTAAAGAACTGTACAATTTATCATGTCCCAGTGCCTTTCTTTTTTCTTTACCATCTAGTGTGTTTACTTATAGGCACATTCTAGTTACCACAAATGAAGATAACCATGCAACCTATGTTTCTTTGGGTCTGGCTAATTTCATTTAATACAATTTTTTCAAGTCTTTCTACTTCTTTAGAAATGGCACAATATCATTCTTTTTAATATTTTATGGTCAACATTCAAATGCAAATCTACCTTCTAGTTGCTTTCACATAGCTACTGGATGATTGGGTATTTACCAATTTTTGTATTTATAAAATAAAGAACAAAGAATACTGGTAAAAGTAAGGCAAATATGAGTTGCACAGTAGATTACATGCCTATGCTGTGTACAGTTGCTCAGCGTAATCTTCCTTAAACATTTACAAAGCTGGTTTTGATTAATTCTTTAATCCTGATTATCAGACTCCAGTCTACTAAACCAAGATCAGAGGTGATCATTGCTGGGATTTATAGCCACTGATTCCACAATGTGTTATAATTTAGGTATTTTAGAATTCTTTGTGGGAATGAATTATTTAAGAAGAAAATTGAGTGTTTACCAAGTTGGAAAAAACTGGGCATTAGTAAAATTGGAGGCTCTGAGCAAATCCCATTCTATATTGTTATATAATGCACTAGCAATAATCAAAGGTTGTCTGAGTTCATACATGAGGCACGCTTTCCGATTGTAAAGCAAGGCATGGCCCTTTGTTTATAAATAATCAAATATATAAAATAAAGTAAATTGTGGAGCCTCACAGTAAAATACAAATCTGTAATTAAATTTATTTGATTGAGAATCCTACACAACAGTCGTAGCAATCTCTGTAGTGATCCACAGCCTCCTTACTTAGTTTCTTTGATTTAATTATTCCTAAAGTAAATCCATTCAAAAAGTGGGGAAGGATTTGGCAACATAAGCATGTTTAAAATGATTGCAAAGAATTTTTTGAGGTATAGGTTGTAATAATTATGAAGACTCAGAAAAATAAGGAATTAGCTAGAGTTCTTTTGCCAAGAACAGTTATTTGGAAGTCTGCCATGGGACTTATAGAGGGAATTACAGATGAAACTTGTAGTTCCTAAAGGCAAATATAGTAGCTATCAAAGTGTCATATTTATGAGTATTATATGTAAGCTTGACTGAGTGAATGTTTAAAAGCTGCAGTTAATGTAGTTTGTACTTTGTCTGAAGCATCTTTAAGTCTCATTTTCTCCACTCACCTGAATATGTGAACTATAATCAGATCCTCCCACTGTTCCGCCCCCTACATTAATAGACTTTGCTCTGAAAAAGCCTTCATCCCTCTTGGTATCAAAAATAAATCACTTTAAATCTTTACTATTAATAAATTTATAGCAATTTCTAAATTTCTTAAAACCAGAGGTTTGGAGGATTTCCTGATTTAATTCTGTCCCACATTGCCCTCTGAGAACTAAAGTCAAACATGGAGCCACTTCTGTTTAGGGAAATAGGATTTTAGCAGTGTTAAAAGACTGACTGAAGACTGTGGGATCACAAAGGGGTGGGAATAACTCCTAAAGTCTAAAGCTTATAGGAATGGGGTGAAAGAGTTGGATTTAGCCCCTGGTGAGAAACTAAGAAGAGGTTGATAAATATGTCCACCAAGAACATAGGTAGGTCCCAATCTCTTCTTAAGCATTTTGCATTCATAAAATGTTTAGTTTTAATTTTTACTGGTCCTGGGGCTTGAAATCAGAGGCCTGGGCACTCTCCCTAAGCCTTTGTGCTCAAGGCTAGCACTCAACCACTTCCAACTTCCAGCTTTTTTGAATAGTTTATTGGAGATAAGAATCTCATGGACTTTTCTGCCTGGACTGGCTTTGAATCTTGATCCTCAGAATTCAGTCTTCTGAATAGCTGAGATTACATACATGAGCATACAACACCCCATTGCTTATGTTTAATTGAGTGAGCAAAAACATCAGGACACAGTTTGAGTCCTGGTCTTGGACCTAAAAGAAATGCTTAAAAATGTTTTGAACATTCATTCCTCAGAATTATAACTTGATAAATTTTTGGTAAATCTTGAGACTATTGAGTACTTACATGACCTTCCTCATTTGGCTTCCACATTTTGTAACTAGGAAAACTGAGGATCAGAGAAAGGAACTGAAATTCAGAGTTGGCTTTCCAGTGAAATAATGTTCCTAATTTAGCATAGAAATGATGCTTATCGGTGTGCTTTGCTCATTTGATGTTGTTTAAATATTTGTTTTAATTAAAAGGGATAGGCCTTTGGTTTAGAGAATTTCACAAATACACATGCATTTATACACAGATTATTTGATTTAATTAGGATGGAATGATAGGAGGTGAATGTTTGTGGCCCTCTGTCCAGAGTCCATTACTTCTCTAATGACCTTTTCTCATTGCTACCAGGGCAAGATGGGACATGTTTTCCTGTTGTCAGCCTGTCTATGGACTTTTCTCTCACTGTCAGCTCCTAGCCTTCCCTGCTTGGCAAGTGTTGCAGAGTCACGTGATATACTAGGCATTGTACATTTGATTATACACACTGTTTCTGCTTTTAGCCTGTTCCTTACCAAGAGCCCTTCGTTCTGCTGCTGTACACATTCAGCCCCAAATTGAGTCATTTATCATAACCTATGAGGAGCCTTTAAAAGTTGGTTTCATTCTTTTCAGCAAGAATTTTCAATGTTCCACTGAAGTCTTGGGTGAAGTCATACTGTACTATTCTTTTGTTCATATACTAAATATCATCTGTAGACTGTCATAATTCATTTACAGAAATATTCACAATCATTTATTTTGTTTATTTTATTGTCAGGGTAATATATAGAGGGGTTACAGTTACATTCGTCTGGTAGTGGGTGCATAACTTCTGAAACATTGATACCCATTCTCATGTTTTTACTCCCCTTTCCCTCCTCCTGCCCCCTCCCAATCATGTTGTTTTCCCCCTTCCCTTCCCTATTTTAAATAAACAAATAAATGTATATACAATATACCAAGTACCAAAGTCAGATACAGTAACCACATGAGATTAACAATAAGGAAAAAAAAGAGAATAGAAACAACTGTACATAATACATTGAGAACAACAATCACAAAGATACACCACTTGTTTCTATATCCTACAGTTAGTTTTATTTAGTCTCATCCTATATGTCCATGTGTACATTGCTTTTGAGCTATTGTGATGCTCTGCTAGGAGAATCCTAGATATATACTAGTTATTACAAATGAGGGAAACCGTGGAGCCTGAGTTCCTTTGGGTCTGGCTTACTTCAAAGAATATGATTTTTTCCCCAAGTCTTTCTATTTCTTGACAAATGGGACTGTGTCACTGCTGACAGCAGCATAGAATTTCATTGTGTATAAGTACCACATCTTCTTGATCCATTCATCTACCGAGGGACATCTGGGTTGGTTCCATATCTTAGATATGATAAATAATGCTGCAAAGATCATCATTGTCCTAGTAAGCTTAGTACACCTTTGCTTCTAGACATTTGGGTAAATGTCAAGGAATGGAATTGCTGGGTCATAGGGGCTCCCTATGTTTAGTCTTTTGAGGAATCACCATACTGCTTTCAGAGTGAAAAACATTCCCTTCTGGCCACATCCCAGCGGCATCTATTGTTATTAAGATTTCTTGATAATGGCTATTTTTCCTTTTTTTAGAATTTTTATTGTAATTAATAGAAGGGTTACCTTATATTTACCAGATAGAAGGTGCTTTACTTCACAAACATTGATATTCTTTCTCATGACATGGTCCCCATTTCCCTCCCCCCTCCCCCGCTCATCTTGATTTCCCCCCTTCCCTATCCAATTTCAAATAACCAATTAAGCACATATAAAATATATCAGATAACAAGGTGAAATATTGTAACAATATGAGATAACCAAGGGATAGCAAAAGAGATGAGAGATAACATAGTACATTAAGGACAACAATCACTGATTATATGGCTTTTGTTTCCTTCTCCTGGAGGTCCTTACATTTAGTGTCATACTATTTGGCCTTGTGTCTCTAGATTTTGTTCAATTGTAAATCTCTGCTAGGAGAGCCCAAGGTTTCTACTGATTTTGACAAATGAGGGAGACTCTTGGGCCTATGTTCCTTTGAGTCTGGCTTACTTCACTTAATATGATTTTTTCTAAGTCTTTCCATTTCCTTACAAATGGGGCGATGTCGTTCTTTCTGACAGCAGCATAGAATTCCATTGTGTATAAACACATCTTGTTGATCCACTCATCAACTGAGGGACATCTAGGTTGGTTCCATATCTTTGCTATGGTAAATAGTGCTGCAATGAACATCGTTGTGCTAGTGGATTTAGTATGTTCTTGTTTCTGGACAATTGGTTAAATGCCAAGTAGTGGAATTGCTGGGTCATAGGGGAGTTCTATGTTTAGTCTTTTGAGGAGCTGCCATACTGCTTTCCATAGTGGTTGAATGAGTTTGCATTCCCACCAACAGTGTAGTAGTGATCCCTCCTGGCCACATCCCCTCCAGCATCTGTTGTTGTTAGTTTTCTTGATCCTGACCATTCTAAGTGGAGTGAGGTGGAATCTTAGAGTTGTTTTGATTTGCATTTCTTTTATGACCAGAGATGTCAAGCATTTCTTCATGTGTCTATAGGCTGTTCTTATTTCTTCTTCAGAGAAGACTCTCTTTTAAGTCTTTGGCCCATCTTTTTTTTTCTCAGCTCTGATATATCTTTTACTTAATTCTAAACAACAAAAGCTACAAAGTATACCAAAAAATTCTCATCGTGCTTTTCTCAAAACACTTGATGCTTGTACATACTTTTGTCTCAGTGTAGATACAGAATGCATAGGTATTTTGCAGACCCTTTCTGAGTTAGATGCAGGCATGTTACCTCCATACCTATAAGAGTATGTGTCCCCAAAAGCAAAAGCAGCTCTTACATGACCAAAGCACTGTTGTGAAAATCAGGATGTCTTGTCAGGCACCAATGGCTTCCGCCTGTAATCCTAGCTACCCAGAGGACTGAGATCTGGAGAACTGAAGTCTGATGCCAGTGAGGGCATAAAATTCCACAAGACTCCATCTTTAAAATCACAGCAAAAAAGGATTAGTGGAGGCATGCCCAAAGTAGTAGGGCATCAGCTAATTTGGCTCATCTTTTAATGGGATGGTTGTTTCTTTGGAGATCAGTTTTGGAGTGACTCAATTTTTTTAGTTGTTGATATATTTTAGATATGAGGCCTTTTGTCTCCCATTCTGTAGGCTTCCTAATTAATTTACTTGGCTATTCTTTTTCTTTTGTCAGTCATGGGGCTTGAACTCTGGGTCTGGGCACTGTCCCTGAGCTCCTCAGCTCAAGGCTACTGCCCTACGCCTGGAGCCACAGCACCACTTCTGATCTTTGTTGTGGTTAATTGGAGATAAGAGTCTCATGGACTTTAGTGCCCAGCTGCCTAGGATTGCAGGCGTGAGCCAACGGGCCAGGCCATTAATTGGCTTGTATCAGTTATACAGAGGAGGAATTTCATTGTTATAGTCACAAATATTCCACTGTATTTCATTTTCACATCCTTTATTGTCCCTGTCCCTAGCTCCTCATAAAAATAGCATTCTAGTAGGTTTCCTTGTTCTCTTTTCATAGTTGCAAATAATCTATTTCACCTCTACTCAGCCTTCTTTATCCTCCCCACTGAATGATCATTTTGATTTTGTAAGTTTACCTTCTTTTCTCTTTGCTTTTGTTTCTCTTGTTTTCATTTCAGCTAGAAAAGTTCTTGTTGATGTTTTTGGTGCTTACTGAGTTTCAAGTGCAATAACCCTGCAGCTGCATTTCAATTATTCATATTTATGATTGTTTTTTAACATAGCTATCAATTTGTTATCTATGTTACAGACAATTGATTATTGGCACCAATGGAATTTCCTGTTGTGACTTATAACAATAATGAACTTTTGAGTATTTATTATAGAAAGGTACTATTTCACATTTACTTAAGCTATTAACAACATCATTCCCAATTAGATGGAAAAGAATCAGAGACACCATGTGGTTAAGGAGCCTATTCCTTTTTGTCTCTGTGTTTACTTATCAGTGTGCTGCAAATACACTTCTGTGGTTCCTTCACTTATGTCCTACTTGATTTTTTTCACCGTCATATGGTTGCACATTGTCCACTTGAGGAACTGGAATGCCCATAGTTTAGAGGTCAATGAGACCTAGTGTGTAGGGAAAAGGAACAAAAAATCAAACTTGGCTTCAGTTGGCTCCTATTTACTAACTGATGACCTTCCATGTGTTTGAATGTAAATGAAGGGAATGTTTAAGAAATGGCAGACTGGTAACCTTGAAAAGCATTTAGAAGTCATGCTTATGTATTCTAGGCAAGGCCTAGAGAACCATAGGCCTGCCTAGAGTTATAAATTACTATTTTCTCTTTTTGTTTTTTCTTTTCCCAGTCCTGGGCTTGACCTCAGGGCCTGAGCACTGTCCTTGGACTTCTCACGTCTAGAGCTTTACCACTTGAGCCTCAGTACCACTTCCAGCTTTTTCTATGTATGTGGTACTGAGGAATTGAACCCGGGTCTTCATGCATGCTAGGCAAGCACTCTAACACTGGGCCAAACTCTTGGCCACAAATTGCTATTTTCTTAGTAGCAGGAATATAGTTATACAGGAGAACTGAAAAAAGAATGAATTTCGTCAAGGGCATACTAAATCCACTAGCACAACAATGTTCATTGCAGCACTATTCACCATAGCAAAGATATGGAACCAACCTAGATGTCCCTCAGTTGATGAGTGGATCAACAAGTTGTGGTATTTGTACACAATGGAATTCTATGCTGCTGTCAGAAAGAATGACATCGCCCCATTTGTTAGGAAATGGAAAGACTTAGAAAAAATCATATTAAGTGAAGTAAGCCAGACTCAAAGGAACTTAGGCTCAATGGTTTCCCTCATTTGTCATAATCAGTAGAAACCTTGGGCTCTACTAGCAGAGATCTGCAATAGAGCAAAATCTTGATACATAAGGCCATATAGTATGAAGCTAATTGAAAGGACCTCCAGGATATTGAAACAAAAGCCATATAACGAATGATTGTTGTCCTTAATATATTATGTTGTCTCTCATCTCCTTTGCTGTCCCTTGGTTATCTCATATTGTTAAAGTATCTCACTTTGTTATCTGATATATTGAATTTATGTGTATTTGGTTATTTGAAATTTGATAGGGAAGGGGGGAAAACCAAGACGGGTGGGGGGTGTGGGTGGGGAGGGAAATGGGTACCAAGACATGTGAAAGGGTATCAATGTATGTGAATTAATGCACTTTCTATCTGGCAAATATCATGTAACCCTTTTACTAATTACAATAAAAAAAAGAATTAGCCTAACAAAAAAAAGAAAAAAAAGAAAACTACATTAAAAAATCATTTTACTAATTTCTATTATTTGTCAGCTCCAAAGTAAGAAAGAGAGAGGGGGGGAGGGGATATGTGTCATTTGTGTGTGTGCGTGCGTGCATGCATGCATGCTGTTCCTGGGATTTGAATTCACAGACTTGGTGCTGTCCCTGAGTTTTTCTATCTCCCATTTGAGCCACAGCTCCATTTCAGATGTTTTGATGCTAACTGGAGATGAATTTCACAGACTTTCCTCTCCTGACTGGCTTTTGTGTGAGCCACCAACACCCAACCTTCATGTGTAAATTTTTAAAATTTCATTGTTTATATCATCTTTTCTATTTAAATGGTGCCACAAATTTAATCGATGCAGTTTTTAATGCATTGGATCAACACACATTCTAACCTGTAGTCCTCTTTTACTAACAAACACCGCTTTTTAGGAGGTTCTTCCATAGAAAAAACAAAATTGAAACCAATCCTTTGACTTAAAAAAATTGTGCTGGTCCTAGTTTCTGGATGGTTGGGTAAATGCCAAGTAGTGGAATTGCTGGGTCATAGGGAAGCTCTATGTTTAGCCTTTTGAGGCACTGCCATACTGCTTTCCATAGTGGTTGAACGAGTTTGCACTCCCACCAACAGTGTAGTAGTGATCCCTCCTGGCCACATCCCCTCCAGCATCTATTGTTATTAGTTTTCCTGATCCTGGCCATTCTAACTGGAGTGAGGTGGAATCTTAGAGTTGTTTTGATTTGCATTTCTTTTATGACCAGAGATGTTGAGCATTTCTTCATGTGTCTATAGGCCATTTTTGTTTCTTCTTCACTAGCACATCAATGTTCATTGCAGCATTATTCACCATAGCAAAGATATGGAACCAACCTAGATGTCCCTCAGTTGATGAATGGATCCACAAGATGTGGTATTTGTACACAATGGAATTCTATGCTGCTGTCAGAAAAACGACATCGCCCCATTTGTTAGGAAATGGAAAGACTTAGAAAAAATCATATTAAGTGAAGTAAGCCAGACTCAAAGGAACTTAGGCTCAATGGTTTCCCTCATTCATCATAACCTGTAGAAACTTTGGGCTCTACTAGCAGAGATTTGCAATAGAGCAAAAACTTAATACATAAGGCCATATAGTATGAAGCTAATTGAATGGACCTCTAGGATATTGAAACAAAAGCCATATAATGAATGATTGCTGTCCTTAATGTGCTATGTTATCTCCTCTCTTTTGCTGTTCCTTTGTTATTTCATATTGACACAATATCTCACTTTGTTATCTGATATATTGGATACATTTGTATTTGGTTACTTGAAATTGGACAGGGAAGGGGGGGAAAACCAAGAGGGGGGGTGGGGGGAGGGTAAAGGGACCAAGACATGTGGAAGGGTATCAATGTATGTGAATTAATGTACCTTCTGTCTGGCAAATATCATGTTACCCTTTTATTAAATACAATAAAAACATAATACAAAAAAAATTGTGCTGGTAATAGGGCTTGAACTCCTCAAGGTCTGGCCACTGTCTATGACCTTTTTTGCTTGTGCATCTGTTAATTATTAAGACATGATGTCCTTAATGGTACTAAAAAGTGCAAGCACAGTTTATTTACTTTTACTTTTATTTTTTTTGGTCGGTTGTAGGACTTGAACGGGTCCCAGTGCTGTCCCTGAGCTCTTCAGCTCAAGGCTACCACCCTACCCCTTGAGCCACAGGTTCACTTCCAGTTTTCTGGTCATTAATTGGAGGAAAGAGTCTCACATACTTTTTAGTGCCTGGGCTGGCTTTGAACTGTGATCCTCAGATCTCAGCCTCCTGAATAGCTAGGCTTACAGACATGAGGCACCCATGCCTGGCAATGGCACACTTCAATTTTCAACTTGTATACTACTGAAATTCCATTGGGTTCAGCCAAATTTTTATCCTTAATGTTTTCTGATAGTGTTTAGACACTTTTATATTACAGTTGAGTTTAAAAGTAGAATAAGAATGAACATATAAACAGGCTTATAATTAAAGGAAAGTGGAGTGAAATACATAAGAATCAAGAAAATTGAGTCTTAAGGAGCATTAATGTTGAGGACTAGTCATAACTAATCTGCTTGCATTCCACTAGAACAATCACTTAATGAAGAAATCTATGAATACTGTGCTGGTGCATGATTTAGCTGAAAGCATTTTTCCTATTCAAAGCTTGCCAGATATTTTTAATTTTGGCTTTAAATTCTTGTAATTGTTCTAGATACCCCCATGTGTGCTTTAGAAATAACTTAATGCAATTTTCAATTATACACTTGAATAGCTCTCCGAACTTCTATTTGTTCCTATTTGTTTAAAACATTTGCTATATGAGAAATTGTTTGGAGGCAGTTTGCAGTTTGGCCTTTAGTTTGAGCAGTGCTTGTTTCTTAAGAAGTCATATATTATGACTGTGTCCACTGTAGTAAAAATTCTTTCCAGTGGTTGTTATTTCTTAAAATTTTATAGCAGAAGTCCTGTGTATAAATTAAATTTGTAATTCGAAGTAGTTCATTATTTTCAAAGAATATCCTTAAAATACAAACTGTTTTAACTTGTAGTTTTCTATTTTTTACTTGTTGGGTTTTGTATTGAGGGGTTTCAGCTACATTTGTCAGGTAGTGGGTATATTACTTCTTGAACATTGATACCCCTTCCCATATTTTCTCCCACTTTCCCTCCCCCCCACTGCTTCTCAATTATCTTGTTTTTCCCCTTCCCTTTCTTTCCCTTCTCCCTTCCCTTCCCTTTCCCTTCCCCCTTCCCTTCCCCCTTCCCTCTTCCCTTCCCTTCCCTCTTCCCTTCCCTTCCCTTCCCTGTTCCTTCCCCTCCCCTCCCATTCCCTTCTGTCCCCTTCCCTCTCCTCCTCTTCCCTTCCCTCCCTCCCCTTCCCTTCATTCCTCCATGAACCCCCACCTCTTGCCACCCCTTGCACTGCCCCCCTACAGTTTCTCTAGAATAACAGTCACATTCGAGAAAGCATCCATTCTTTTACATATCAAAATTAGCATTCTGAAAGTGTTAATCTCATCACTTTGTATTTTTAATATTTTATAAAGGCATTAGCATTGAGCCTTCTGGTTTGTGACTTTTCATGTTTTATTTCTCTCTCTCTCTCACACTTTATTTTTTGGCTAGTCCCAGCTACTGAACTCAGAACCTGAGCACTGTCCCCTCAAGGCTACAGCTCTACCATTTGAGCCACAGCACCACTTCTGGCCTTTTCTGTGTATGTGGTACTGAGGAATTGTACCCAGAGCTTCATGCATTATAGGCAAGCATTCTATTACTAGGCCACACTCCCAGTTCTAGTTTAAATATTTCTATAATCAGTTAACATGTGCAAAACTCATTCTTCATTCATATTAGTAGTTCAATCATTTAGAGTGACCTGGATGTTTGTGAGAACTCTATTGTAAAGTGTTCTTTTTAGATCTTGTAGTTTTATTTTAAGGACAAAGAAATTGAAGTCACATGTTGAAGAAAACACAGGTACAAATAACATTTCAGGAAAACACATGTACTAATAATATTTGCCAAGATGCTTGCTTCTCTAGTCCCTTCTAAGCCTTGCCCTTCAATTTATCTATGCAGATTTTATTTTTTCAAAAATAAACTTTTTTTTTTTTGCCAGTCCTGGGCTTGAGCTCAGGGCCTGAGCACTGTCCTTGGACTTTCTCAAGGCTAGAGCTCTACCACTTGAGCCTCAGCACCACTTCCAGCTTTTTTCTATGTATGTGGTACTGAGGAATCGAACCCGGGTCTTCATGCATGCTAGGCAAGCACTTTAACCACTAGGCCAAACTCCCGGCCCTCAAAAATAAACTTTTTAAGATTGAATTGAACGCTAGGAACACTTCACCAAAAAACTTTCTACCTTTTATGGGACAGAATTCAGAACTCCCTATACTGCAGTGAAAGGTTGCTTTCCCCTCCCTACCCCCTACCTCTTCTTGTTGCTAATTGAACTAAGGGCCTTGTGTGAACCAGAAAACTTCATCTTACTTTTTTGTTGGGGATTTGAAAAATAATCTAATAATAGTCCGAATGTGATTTTCAGATTTTCCAACTTAAATTTTTTTCTTGAAATTGTACTCCTTGATATTTAACAATTTGCCTGGAAAAATATACTAGTTGGTTTTATAGGGCATGTTCTAGCATCTATTTCAACGGGTAGGTCTTCCTAGGAAACTTCTTATCACCTTTATACTATTGACTCTATGACTGAAACTGGAAATAAAATCTGTTCTGGCCATTAGGGCAGGACAGTATCTATTTACTTGCTGTATTTAATTTATAATTTTTTTTGCTTATACAGCCAGAGCTTCATTGTACTTGGTAGGCAGGAACTCGCATGGCATGAGTTGTGGAGTTCCTGCCTACCAAGTACAATATTTTTGCTTTTTGTTTTTCAAATAGATTCAAGCCCAGCCTGAACCACCATCTTCCTAATTTCTACTTCCCACATAGCTGGGATGACAGTTGCATGCTACCACAATTAGCTTGTATTTGTTGAAATGGCTTGGTGCTCCCTTTTTGCCAAGGCAGTCTTAAACTGTAATCCTCTCTATCTCTCTATCTGTACTACTTAGCTCTTATGACTGTTCTTATGCTGTAATAATGCTTCTCTGATAATCTGTAAAGTGATTTTTGCATGGAAATTTATTTTATATATTTTTATTGTAATGTATAGAGAGGTCACAGTTACATTTGCCAGAGTACATCACTTCTCACACTTTGACTCCTCCTCTCATATTTTTGTCCCCATTTCCCTCTGTATTTTATATCTCAAGTAATGATATTGGTAAAGGCATTATCTTCCTCACAGCCAGAGGCTCCTTTGTCATTATTACGTCTGTTAAGACAACAAACAATTCCAGCCTTGTAGGACATTTTCACAGAAACTATCTGCTTAGTCCTTAAATATGTTTTTGAAGCTTCAGTGTTTAATGCCAGAAACAGAGTTGGACAGACTTATATCTTTCCACAGTGTCAGATTTATTGAATAACAAATTCACAAGCTAGGTCAATTTTATTGGCATTAATTCACCAAGTACTATTGAGGTCACTTTGATAGCTTAGGTCCTTGGCATCCCAAGTTCTTTATTCCAATCTCAATTACTAATATTAACTCATAGGTCACACACTACACTTCACAACAATATGGAGGTCATTAGCTAAGAAAGCATCATAGGCTAGCCACAGGGCTCAAAGAAGCCTTTGTCTGAGGGGCAACAGGCAGGGGTGGGGATGGGCAATAAGGAGGAAAGGGTATGGAGGGGGGAGTGAGATTTAAATGCTAAGAATCATTATAGGTGATCACATGATACACTAATAGAGAAAACAGTGTTATTGTGGCCTGGCCTGGTATCAAAATGCAAAGTACCATGCTAGTTCTAGGTGCTGAGCTGATTTCAGGCACAGTGTTGATTTTGAGGCCTATCAGATCTTGACTGAAGCAATTGAGTTGGTCATGTCAAGGCAGAGGCTAAAGCTGAAAGGACAGAGTTCAGACTTTTCATCTGTCTTTGATGTAGCATAGAACTCATGGTTTGAGTATAGGGTGGTATGTGCCATCTCCTATTGCTAGTGTCTCCCCTTTTATGATTCAGCTGGGGAATTGCATAAATCACTGGTTCTGGTGTTTTCGATTTCTGAGCCTAGTATTTCGGATATGATTTGATATTTTTTCCAATGTAATTGTTGGCATGAAAAAATGATCATTTTGTGTCTCATGGTATGCAGACAGATGGTATTGTTTACATGAATAAACAAGATGTAAAGTCATTTAGTTTGCACACTAGCACTTGGAACAGAATGGCCTAGTCAAAATGTAGTCAAGACTAATCAAAGCCTTAAAGCTGCTAGTTTACATATCACCAGAATGAGCCCCACCTATTCTCTTTAAAGAGAGGCACTTTTGTGGAGGGAAAACTTCTATGTATCATAATAAATACATAGAGTATATCTTTTGCACCTAAGCAATTTACCAATCTACAACTAATGTTGCGTTGAACTTTCTCCAGAAGTTTAATATGTAGCCTTGCTTCCTATTCTGTTTTGCTTATTGTAGGTAAGGTTAAGAAATAATGTTTACTGTGAGTAGTGATAAAGCCACTAAAAAATAAAAAACAAAAAAAAAAAAACAAAAAAACCAAAACCTTTCCAAGCCTACAGATTGGGAAAAGATCTTCCCTAACCATACAACAAACAAAGGCCTCCTATCTAAAATATATCAACAGCTCAAAAAATTGAATCACTCCAAAACTAATCTCCAAAGAAACAACCATCCATCAAAAAGATGGGCCAAAGACTTAAAGAGAGTCTTCTCTGAAGAAGAAATAAGAATGGCCTATAGACACATGAAGAAATGCTCAACATCTCTGGCCATAAAAGAAATGCAAATCAAAACAACTCTAAGATTCCATCTCACTCCAGTTAGAATGGCCAGGATCAAGAAAACTAACAACAACAGATGCTGGAGGGGATGTGGCCAGGAGGGATCATTACTACACTGTTGGTGGGAATGCAAACTCATTCAACCACTATGGAAAGCAGTATGGCAGCTCCTCAAAAGGCTAAACATAGAACTCCCCTATGACCCAGCAATTCCACTACTTGGCATTTAACCAATTGTCCAGAAACAAGAACATACTAAATCCACTAGCACAACGATGTTCATTGCAGCACTATTTACCATAGCAAAGATAAGGAACCAACCCAGATGTCCCTCAGTTGATGAGTGGATCAACAAGATGTGTTTATACACAATGGAATTCTATGCTGCTGTCAGCAACAACGACATCGCCCCATTTGTAAGGAAATGGAAAGACTTAGAAAAATCATATTAAGTGAAGTAAGCCAGACTCAAAGGAACATAGGCCCAAGAGTCTCCCTCATTTGTCAAAATCAGTAGAAACCTTGGGCTCTCCTAGCAGAGATTTACAATTGAACAAAAGCTAGATACATAAGGCCATATAATATGACAATAAATGAAAGGACCTCCAGTATATAGAAACAAAAGCCATGTAATGGGTGATTGTTCTTAATGTACTATATTATCTCTCATCTCTTTTGCTTTCCCTTGGTTATCTCATATTCTTACAGTACCTTGTTAACTAATATATTATGTATATGCTTATTTGGTTATTTGATATCAAATAGGGAAGGGGGAAAATAAGATGAGGGGCGAGGATGGCGGGAGGGAAATGGGGATCAAGGCATGAGAAGGGGTGTCAATATTTGTGAAGTAATGCACCTTCTATCTGGTGAATATAATGTAACCATTCTATTAATTATAATAAAAATATATGAAAAAAAACTTTCCAAAATGAGAATATACCATATTGTGCAAGAAACTGTTACTTTACAATAGTGACACTTTAACACACAAAAAAGCAAATTCAGATCTTTGAACTCTTTTGGAATTGACTAAGTCTTTTGATGCTTCCTTCTCCACTGCCTGTGGAAGTACACAAACTCCTTAAACCACCCACCTGCCTGGCTCTCTCCCAAGTTCTTGGAAACTTTGCAAGGATTGCAGGGATTGGTACAAGTTTCTTCATAATCTGCAGCCTTGTTGGCCACTTAGCAGTCTTAGCATATTTCTACATCAATATGCAGGTGTCTTCTTTCCCTCCAAACTTTGAGGTTTGTAATCTACATATTACTTTATTTTATTTTCACCTTTGTTTTTGTTGAGGTGGGGGTGAGTGGGGTTACTCTTGTTGCTTTGGTTTTGTTTTGTTTGGGTATTTTTATCCAGTTTCTGAACGCAGTTGTAAATGTTTAACTGGCTTGTCATTTATCCTTTTTGTCTCTCCTATCTTAGAAGTTAAGAACCTCCTAATTTAGAGTTTTATGGTTTGTTAAGTATACAAAATGAAAGGTGTGTTATATGGGTATAGTAAGAGTAAAAAGTACATTTACATGTTCAGTTCATTACTGGGCAAGTTTATATGCTTTTGTGATGCAGTGAGGAAAGATACTATTGACTGGATGTTGAGTTGCTGAGTCGCAGTAGAAATGTTGAATGTCTAAGACAGGTTACTTTCTATGACTGAAATACTGGTCAAATTAAACCATACAGTAGATTACATCAGCATAATGAAAGTCCAACTTTGAGTTTCTAGTCAGTATTGTTCTTATCTGAGTTGGCATGACCAGTGTTTTTTTCTTAAGTATTTTTCTTGCTGTTGATGAGAAGCTTAGTATTTATTCCTATAGCAGCTGTTTATTCAGTTAAATGTGCCACCAGTGGCTAATGCCTAATTAGAGACAATCTTTGTGTCTGAAGAATTTTTTGTATTTAATTGTCTTTTGATCAGATGTTTAAGAATTCCAGTAAATGTGACCATAATTAAGCTTTGAAGACAACACTACTAAAAACATCCTGTCTCAATTTTTCTTTGCTTTCTCTGGCAAAGGAGAGAGAGAGAGAGAGAGACAGAGAGAGAGAGAGAGAGAGAGAGAGAGAGAGAGAGAGAGAGAGAGAGAGAGAGAGAGAGAGAGAGAGAGAGAGAGAGAGAGAGGGAGGGGGGGAGACCATTTAATCACTTAAGTTGTGTGAGAGCAAAATCTGAAAAGTCTAATTTTAAGCATCTTCCTTAAGACTGTAAATTGAAGATAAGTTTAATTCATCTTGGCTTCCTTGGAATAGACTTGGAAACCTCAGCAAATTGGTGACTGAATACATTCCAGTGGTTTTAACCAAGAAGCTTAATACACTAAAAATGTTCTCTAGCACTGTACTACTCTCCTTCCTGCCCTCCCACCCACACCCCTAGGATAGTAATCAGACTTTGAGAATATTTAAATAGGCATCTAAAATTTGGATGAAATGTTATTTCCTTCAATTTTGAATTCACTTGTCCTTTTTGAGACTGATTTTAGTAGTGTTTCGGAGAAGAAAATAGCTTTGGGCTAGGATGTGTACAGTTTTAAATTATTGCTTAGTGTTCACATTTTAATAGGGTCATTTTGTTAACTCTTATTTGCTACAGAAACTCATAGATCAGTTGATGACCAATAAAAATAATACTGTCGTTGTCAAGGATAAGATAAGAGAATCTGCTGATGTGATAAGGTTTGAATTATATAAGAGCTTATAATTTTAATTATTAATAACCTAAGTAATATATAGGAGATTCTGCTTGTAAGAATGAAACATCAAAGAAGAATTTCATTTTGAACAATTTAAAATGACTATTAGGGCCACTATTTGAGGACTATTTATATCTTAACCCATTGAAAAGCAAATGATTTAAATTAAATTAAAAATTAAGTCTGGAGGATTATGACTGATTTGAAGGATGTTAGTTAATAGTGATCACTGTTTCCAGGAGAGTATGGCAGTAATTCTCAGCTCTGGTTTCAAATTGTCACCAGAAGAAATTCCAAACAAAATAAATATTGAATATTAAGTTAGTATTTAAGTATTAAAGTATTTAAGTATTAAAGTATTAGTTTGAAGCCAGGTTGTAGACAGGATTAAAAATCATAGATCTATGGAAAAGTAAAACTAAGTATTCTAGTACTTGGAAAATAGAGAAAATTAGACTTTGTTTCAGATCCGATGCCAATTTATTTATTTATTTATTTATTGCCAGTCCTAGGCTTGAGCTCTACCACTTAAGCCTCAGCACCACTTCCGGCTTTTTTCTATGTATATGGTACTGAGGAATCGAACCTGGGTCTTCGTACATGCTAGGCAAGCACTCTACCACTAGGCCAAACTCCCAGCCCCATCTGACTTTAAATCTTATATTGTGGGTTTTTTTCTTAGTTCTTACCTGGTAAAGGATCTGGAAGCATTCGGCACAAATTATGCTTCCAACAGCTTTCCATTTTTAATAACTAGCAAAGGCAAAGGATTTAAAGATGGTAATACTTGAACAGAAATACCACTTTACTGAGTTTTCCTGAGATTATATTTCAGTATCAATTATTTGCTTCTTAAAAAACAATTAAATTTTATACTATGAAAGTTTAAATAAAAATCACTAGAAGGTGGTTTTTGTCTTAATTTTTGTGTTAATTCATGTTTTAGTTATACTTTAAAATATTTTTCAATTATTTTTATTTTTTTGTAAGTCATGGGGCTTGAACTCTGGGCGTGGGCACTGCCCCTGAGCTCTTCAGCTAAAGGGTACCACCCTACCCCTCTGAGGCACAACCCCACTTCCCATTTTCTAGAGACTAGGGATAAGAGTCTCAATGATCTTTAGTGCCCAGGCTGGCAGTGAACCAAGATCCTCAGATCTCAGCCTCCTTCCTGAGTAGTTAGGATTACAGGCATGAGCCAGCACACCCGGTCAGTATTTTTCTTTTGTAATGTGTTATGTACCATCAAATAGAGTTGGCTGTAGCCAGGTGCCAGTGGCTCACACATATAATCCTAGTTACTCTGTACCCTGAGATCTGAGGATCAAGGTTGTGCAAGAAAGTCTGTGAGATTATTGTCTCCAATTAACCACTAAAAGTTCCACGAGTGAAGCTGTGTTTTTACGTAGCCCTGAATGAAAAAGCAGGGCCAGCACTCAGGTCCTGGGTTTAAGACTTAGCATTGGTACATGAGCTTGCGTGTGTGTGTTCAACAGACACACACACACACACCACTGTTAACTGAGAATATGTGCATGGGAATAAATTCAGCATAGGATGGATTCCTGATAAATTAAAATGCATTATGAAATGTTACGAATCATATAATTGTCCTGCAAGACAATGTTGTTTGTAATCCAAATGGGATTTTTTAAAAAAAAATGTTTGATACTTGGAATTTCTTTGCCTTGGCAAGGGCGTCTATGTGATGCCAAATCACAGGAACTAATACGCTTGTTTTAACGCTCTCCATGGGCAGCAAATGGAAAATTACAGTGAATTTACATGAGATCAGAACTGCCATTTTTATGTGAGCTGAAAAATATTTTAAAGTTGCAGGAAATTCAATCAGAGGTTACAGGCTCATCAGTTTTTAGGGTGAAACAGGCATAGAAACGTTATCTACTTTATACCATCATATCCATAATCTAGGTAGCTCTAAAACTGCCTAGGTGTATCCTATTTTAAAAAACATTCAGAAGTAGACATTCTACAGTTTGTTTCAGGCCCGTATATCTAACAATAATCATTACCAGGATCTGCACATACACAAATACCTACCCGCATGATAATTTCAATCTATTTTCTCCAATTTCTGGTGATGTGGGCCACTTAGGCCTTATTCAAAACATATTAGGGATAAAATAATGTAGGATGAAGTCTAAGTAAAACTACATGACTTTCAAATGTAAAGAAATCATAAAAATATGTGCCTTTTCTTTCTATATTCATTGACATCGTAATTGAAGACAATTTTGAATTGGATAGATAACAGTTCTTTTATTATCCCTCTGCCAATCATGATGCTTAAATTAAGGTCCTGAGCATTGTCCCTGAGCTTTTTCTCACTCAATCCTAGCATTCTACTACTTGAGCCACAGTTCCACTTCTGCCTTTGTTCTGGCTAATCTCTAGGATTTGCCTACCTGAACTGTGGTTGAACCTCATTCCTCAGACCTCAGCCTCCTTAGTAGCTAGGATTATAGGTATGAGCCACTAGCTTGACTTCTCCAAGATATAGTTTTAAAAATAATCGCATTGAGTTGGGTACTAGCTACTCAGAGGACAGATCTAAGAATCGAGATTTGGAGCCAACCAGAGAATAAAGAAAGTCTGTGGAACTATCTCTAATTAACTACCTACAAAAGCTAGAAGTGGAGTTATTGCTTATGTGGTAGACCACTAAGCTTGAGCAAAAAAGCTCAGAGACAGAACCTAGGCCCTGCGGTCAAAGCCCACACATACACATACACGCACACACCACAATATACCATACCCCAACATGGGTAGCATGTTTTAGAGTGATTTTTTTCTCTGTCTTCCTTTACATTCTTTCTGTAATCATTTTAGAATTGCTGAATCAAGCAAGAGTTTTTCTAATTTTTATTGTCAGCAACCAAGTGTATAGTAGATGTTCAAATTCTCTAACAAGGTTTCCTTCCTCCTTGCCACTTATTTTCCCAGGTTATAGACAAACATGCTCAAACAAGGTTTGTAAGCTTGAAAAGAGGATAGAAAAATGAGATGAAAAAATGACTTGTCCCTTTTTGTCTTGGTCAGTGTGCTGGAGAAGAGCAACGAGTTGGTACCCGCACAGTGTTTGTTGGCAATCATCCAGTTTCTGACACAGAAACATACATTGCACAGAGATTTTGTGACAACAGAATAGTATCATCAAAGGTAAGTTTCTTTGTTAACTCAGTAGATGTTTATAGAGTGAGTCAGATACTCTGAATGTGTGCTGTGAAGAAGCTGGTACATTTGTAAATACATATGCGGTTGTGCATGAATACAGATCGTATACTAACTCTGGTAATTATTCTCCTGAAAGACACTTTACTTTTCAAAAAAAAACATATCATTTTGTCTTCTTACAGCTAAAACTCATTCAGTTATCCTACATTATGATGCATATTGCCTCTTGATTTTGCATATTATTTAAACCTTAAGAGCTAAGTAGTGGTTTAAGGAGGAAGAAAGAGAGATTGAGGAGGAAGGAAAGGAGGAGAGGAGGAAGAGGGGAAGAAAAAGAGAGACAGGGAGTGATTTGCCAGCATTCTCTGGTCCTTAGGTTGATCTTCATGGTGCATAGGTGTGTGTGTGTGTGTGTGTGTGTGTGTGTGTGTGTGTGTGTGTTTATTACTTATGCAAAGCTTACTGAATTGTTCTTGAATGCCAGGACCAGGATATAAATCATTTGCATTCTTCTGGAATGTGTTATCCTGGCAAGACTATCATTTTTATCTTTTCCCTCCTTTTCATTGCCTCTGACTTAAATTCCTGAGCCCTAAAAGAATCTGCTTTTCTACATCCACTGTAGCTGTGTTATCACCTGAGTGATTTTATTTCTGGGTAGTGTATTAAGAGCAGTGGCCTGGAAGTTTGAATACCTTCATTACAGTCCTGGCCTAACATGTCCCCTTGGCCAAATTAATCCTCCTTATTTATGGAATGACTAATATTCTGTATATGAAAATAGCTCTTATAACTCGTAGTACCCAGTAGTCTTCATTTTGCAAGTACTGATTTACTAGTCTTCACTGCTGGTGTCTAGCACTTATATAGTGCTAGATAGCTGACTCGCGGAACAGATTTTGGTAATATTCCCTTACTATTTCATGTAGCCTGACAAAGTAGAACTTTTTAAAAATGTTAGTTCAATGAACATTTGTAATTGCTTAAAATCTGAAACAAAAAATTAAATAACTTACGTTTTCCTTTAAAAATATATACTTCCCTAGTATGTGGGAAGCTTTTAACCTCAATTCCCAATAGGTATACACACATTATATATATATATATATATATATATATATATATATATATATATAACTTTTGAGTTTTAAACACACATTTTGTTTTTCCTTTTTGGCTAAAAATAGAGATTATGTTTAGTTGAAAGATTAATATATACTTTATAAACAGGAAAAGAAACCCTATTACACTTCTATTGGGAATATAAACTAGTATAATCACTTCAGATAGTAGTCTGGAAGTTCCTCAAAAAAAAAAAAACTGAACATAGAGCTAAGCACTAGTGGCCCACTCTTGTAATCATACCTACCAGAAGGCTGAGATCTGAGGACCGTGGTTGGAATTGTAGGGCAGAAACCAGAAGTAGAGCTATTGCTCAAGAGGTATGGTGTTAGCCTTGAGCAAAAGATCAGGGACAGCACTCAGGCCCTGAATTCAGATCCTAGGATCCACAAAAACAAACAAACAAAAAACAAACATAGATCTTCTCTATGACTCGGTCTTAGCACTCCTAAGCATCTACTAAGAATATCATAAGCCAGGGTACTGCAAAGACACTCGTACATCTGTGTTCCTTGCTGTATTATTCATAATAGCCAAATTATGGAGACGCCCAGATACCCTACAACAAATCAAAAAAATGTGATACCTATAACAATGGAATTTTACACAACCATTAGAAAGAATAATATGTCATTTGCAAGAAAATGGATGGACCAAGAACAAATCATCTTAAGTATGGTTAAGCCAATCTCAGAGTGACAAATGGCATATGTATTCTCTCATGTGTAAGCTAGATCTAAAATACCCTTGGACATGATAAATTATACAGGACACTAGGTATTCATACAGTGAGACCAAAGAAGGACACCCCTCCCCCCTCTCTCTCCCTCTCCCTCTTTTTCCCTCTTTCTCTCTTTCTTTCTTTTTTTCTTTCTTTCTTGTTCTCAGTTGTGGGACTTGAACTCTGGGCCTGGGCACTGTCTTTGAATTCTTCAGCTCAAAGGTAGTGCTCTACCACTTGAGCCACAGCACCGTTTTAGGTTTTCTGGTGGTTAATGGAAGATAAAAGTCTTATGGAATTTTGTGCTGGGCTGGTTTGAACTGTGATCTTCAGATCTCAGCCTCCTGAGTAGCTAGGATTATAGGTGTGAGCCACGGGCACCTGGCTAGGAAGGATACTCTTAGGAGAAGAACAGAAAGGTGAAGTGCCTATGGTCATGTAATCATATAAAATAATATTTATCTAAATGAATTCTAGGAAATGGGAGGTAAAAAAGAAAGAGGAAAAGTAAAAATTAAGAAGCTTAATGAACAGATCTATTTGTAGAACACTTTCATATATTTGAGTAAAGAATCTGTTTCCTTTTAACCATATACCAGATGGAAAAATTTTTATCCTCATCCTGAGTTTCCCATACTTGTCCCCAACATAGTAAATAGTCTGTTCACTTGAAATTTTGATTCAAAAATCAAAAGTAGACCTTAGATTCTGAATTATAAGTTCATAGAGCTAAAAGGTCCTAAGAGGTTATCTTGTTCCATTCATTGACTTACAGTTGGGGACATTAAGCTCAGGGAAACAATGTTACTGGCTCTGTCACAAAGCAATTAGTGATAAAGCCAAGAACATAGTACTTAATAAGACCTGGTGGCTTTGAAGGTAGTTCTATTGGCATTGTGTTCTTTGAATTCCTTCCTTATTCCTTTTCTTTTGCACTGAAGTAAAATATAAAACATTTTCTAAGAAATTACTGTTAGTATAATGTTTTATATAGAAGATGCTAAAGTGATATACTGATAATGTGACTATTTTCTTTAAGAATGATTTAATACTGTATATCGATTTAATACTGTATGTTTCAGATTTTAAGACACTAAGTTTTGCTTTAATTCTCCATCTTTCTTATTTTTTGTTCTGGTACTGAACTTGAACTCAGGGCCTGAGCCCTATCCCTGAGCTTTTTCACTCAAGGTTAGCATTCTTTTACTTAGGCATCGGTTCACTTCTGGTTTTTTTGCTGGTTAATTAGAGATAAATTGTAAGGATTTTCCTGCCAAGGCTGAATTTAAACCTTGATCCTTAGATCTCAGCCAACTGAAGAGCTAGGATTATAAGCATGAGCGCCAGCAGTTGGCTTAATTCTCAATCTAACGAATTTAATAGAATTTTTCAAGATTTTTATCTAGATTCAGTTTTGTCGGTAGCAAAAAAAAAGAATAATAATGAAGTAGGGTATTTTATTTTATTTTATTTTTTTGCCAGTCCTGGGCTTGAGCACAGGGCCTGAGCACTGTCCTTGGACTTTCTCAAGGCTAGAGCTCTACCACTTGAGCCTCAGCACCACTTCCGGCTTTTTTCTATGTATGTGGTACCGAGGAATCGAACCCGGGTCTTCATGCATGCTAGGCAAGCACTTTAACCACTAGGCCAAACTCCCGGTCCCTGAAGTAGCGTATTTTAAAAATGAAAATCAGGTGGGAGTTTTGCCTAGTGGTAGAGTGCTTGCCTAGCATACATGAAGACCTGGGTTCGACATAGAAAAGCCAGAAGAGGTGCTGTGACTAAAGTGGTAGAACTCTAGTCTTTTTTTTTTTTGCCAGTCGTGGGCTTGAGCTCAGGGCCTGAGCACTGTCCTTGGACTTTCTCAAGGCTAGAGCTCTAGCCCTTGAGCCTCAGCACCATTTCCGGCTTTTTTCTATGTATGTGGTACCGAGGAATCGAATCCGGGTCTTCATGCATGCTAGGCAAGCACTTTAACCACTAGGCCAAACTCCCAGCCCAGAACTCTAGTCTTGAGGAAAGCTGAAGGACAGTACTCAGGCCTTGTGTTCAGTCCCCAGGACTGGCAAAAAAAAAAGAAAGAACGAAAATCTGTGGGGAAGCTAAAATTTTGTTTCCAGACACATGAAGCCTGATTAAAGGAGTGAACATTTTTAAACTGTTAGCCTGACACCTTTTTTCCTCTGAATATTACATACTTATAATTTTTGTAATTAACTGCTGATCAACTAATCTGCTTATTTCACAAAAGCTCAAGCTGAATAAGAGGAACTGGTGATATAGTAATTTCAGAAAAAAAGAGAAGAACCTTAGTATTATATTCTTAGCACAAATGAATAATTATTATGATTGTGTACATTGTAATGGAGAAGAGCTTCATCCCTTGAGACAGAAGATTTGGATTAGAAGTTATTTAACTTACATTTAAATTTTCTTATGTGGGGGGTGTGGGGGGGGTGGGAAACGGGTACCAAGACATGTGAAAGGGTATCAGTGTATGTGAATTAATGCACCTTCTATCTGGCAAATATCATGTAACCCTTTTACTAATTATAATAAAAATTTCTTATGTGTAAAATATAGGTTATTTTTTGTTTTTTTATTAGTTTTTCAAATTACAATGTGGCAGGACTCAGCTATAATGCTGAGTCACATAGATCTGCTGTTTTGTTTTGTTTTGTTTTATTTTATTATTGAGATAATATACAGAGGGGTTACAGTTACATTTGTCAGGTAGTAGGTGTATTACTTCTTGCACATTGATACCCCTTCTGATGTTTTTGTCCCTGTATTCTTCTCCCCACCCCCTCCCAATCATCTTGTTTTCCCAAATATAGGTATTAATATTATGCACTGTTCTTGGGCTTTCTCAAGGCTCTACCACTTGCACCACAGCACCACTTCTGGCTTTTTCTGTGTATGTGGAACCGAGGAATTGAAGCCAGGGCTTCGTGCATACTAGGCAAGCACTCTCACCACTAAACCAAATTCCTGGCCCCCTCAGTCTCATTTTAATTAGAATATTCTTTCAAAAGGTTTCTCTTGAGCTCAGTAGTATAGCAACCTCACTAATCAAAAGTAACAACCATTATGATAGACTTAACAGGATTTAGAAAAACAACAAAATAAGTGTGTTCTCTCTTGATATGTAACTATCATCACCCAAACTCTTTCCTTAATACTTGTTTGGTAAGAATTTTATTTTGAGAACAGAAGGTCAACACTCACAACGTTCAACTGTTGTTGAAATTTAGCTTATTGTTTTGGAAAATTGGTCCCAAGTGATTGGAAGAGTTAAGTGGTAATCTAGATCTGTGGTTTTGAATAGATTCTATTTATCACCAACTGTACTGGAAACTTAATGAGAAGTGTGCACTCCTTTTGCCCAGATAATAGATATCCTTGCTCAATTTTGCACTTACTATTGAATGGTCCCACGTAAGGCACTTCCATGAACCCCCAGGGAAAAATCTTGAGGTAGCTGTGTAATATAGCTGCTGTTTTGCCTCAATTTGTCTTCATTCTCTTGAGATTATCTGAACTTTTAGTCCATGTAAGCCTTTCAAAAAGAAAATATAGGTGCCGGGAGTTTGGCCAAGTGATAAGAGTGCTTGCCTAGCATGCACAAAGACCCATGTTTGATTCCTCGGTACCACATACATAGGAAAATACCACATACATAGGAAAAAGCCGAAAGTGTGCTGAGGCTCAAGTGGTAGAGCTCTAGCCTTGAGAAAGCCCAAGGACAGTGCTCAGGCCCTGAGCCAAACCCAGGACTGGTAGAGAGAGAGTGAGAGAGAGTGAGAGCAAGAGAGAGCGAGAGAGAGAGAGACAGAGACAGGGACAGAGACAGAGAGAGAGACAGAGCAACAGAGAGAGACAAAGAGACAGAGAGAGAGAGGTACTAAATTCCCTAAATTCCCATATACTTGTCATGCTCTGGGCCTTTGACTTCTTAGGGACAGTGATTTCAGTTCAGTACTTAAAGAATTCTCTCTCCTGACCATGTTGGAATTTGACATACAAACCTTCACCAGTGCGGTTATTGTTGATGGAAATAAAAGCCCTTTATGACCCAGGGTTTTATGTGCACCTTCTCAACGGTGTATACATTTTTCAGCTATCATGAAGATGGTAAGTACTGGTATAGACAGTTTTATCTCTAGCACTGATCAGGACTCTGGAGGTTACATGACTCGGGAACTAATTTGTTCATTTACTAATGCAAATAATTCATCGTCTTAATTTGTAGCAGGCCCTTTGCTAGGTGTTGAAGAAAAAGAAGTAACCAATATATATGAGCAACTTGCTTCTATATATCATTGAATATTGAGGCAAACACTTAATAAAAATACACATATTATCAATTTGAAATAGTGAGAATAGTTATATACCAAAGTACTATGTATGTGTAGGATATTACAGCATATAATAAGGAAGCTGTTGGTTAGATTGAAGAAATAAAAGGCATAAAATGTCATATAGATAATACACAAAGTTATTCTGTGCCTATTAACATAAAATTAACCATATGTGAGAGTTTGAAGTTTCAAAGTATTGAATTTATTGTATATTATTTTAAATACTACTTTGTTTATATTGTATTTGTTATATTAAACATTACTTTATATGATAGCCTGGACCTTATCAGTAATCACACTTAGGACATTTCATTGTAATAATATTTCTTTCTTTCCTTCTTTATAGTATACACTTTGGAATTTCCTCCCAAAGAATCTATTTGAACAATTTAGAAGAATTGCCAATTTTTACTTTCTCATAATTTTCCTTGTACAGGTAAGACATATATACCCAATTTGACTCTGAATTAATTTCCAACATAAAAATAGCCCTATGATTAAAAACAGATAAATTCTAGAGCTTTAATATAATGACTTTTTACAATACAAATTATATTTTAAATTTTATATGATGATATAGGTTTATAAAGCTATGGGATATTTTGGAGGTCTTATTTAATTTTTTGATCTTGCTGTGTGTGGTGGTGTATATTAGAGCTTGTATTCCAGCTTGGCTTTGTTGGCCTTTTGCCACTAGATCCTCACTTCAAGCTCTAGCATTTTACTCTTTGATTTGTCTACTGTTGACTTCCAGCTATGATCTTCACTTCTCAGCCTCCTGAATAGCTAGGATTATTATAAGCCTGAGTCACTGGTATCAGGTTGTTTTATTAGGAAACTTGTGGAGATTTTTTTTCATCATTACTTTATTTAAATCCTTACAGATTATATTTTATTTTTTTTGTTCATTGCAGAAAGGCATGTACCATTAAGTTTTCAAATTGAAAATAGTTAAATAGTTTTACTTCGTTTGACACCAGTTTCAGCCTAACTAAAGACATCACTTATTACCTTAATTTTCAGTTTTGCTCTGCCCACATTCACTTATTTCTCTGAAATGCGAAAGTCTAGTAGATAGATCTGCTTCTCGGTCTTTCTACTATTTTGTTTTAATTTTAGGCATTTTAAATTGTATTTTCCATCTTTAGATCTATATTTTATTAAAATCTTTCCCTTACCATAATAACTCCCTGACAAATTTGTTAGGTTAGAAGTAATTGTGTTCTCATCAGATTTTTCAGAAAAAATGCCAATAAAATGGTCTAAATATGTTGATGTTAATCACTTTTCTTCATCCACGTTGAGGCTTTGAGTACAACATATAAGCCTGATACTTAAAACCCATATGGGATATCACATAGAAAAGGATCTAATTCCAGTACTAAATATTAGTGTACTTAAAAAGATGTTTTAAGAGACATAAACTGTGTACTGGATTCTGCTTACAAGAGTCATTCTGCATAGTGACAGGATACGTCAGTTGAGTTCAGTAAGTACATACCAAGTACGTACTATGTGCCTTTTCAATGGTCCAGATAACAAAATGGTAGGAGACCCAGTGAAGGTATGACTTTTTTCAACCCTTAAGGAATTTTTTTATTGATCTGAGGAATTACGTATTCATGTACTTATTAAAAGTCACTCAAGCAGCATGAACAAATTATTGAGGATATAAAGTGGAAGTTCAGATTTTCTTTTCTACACAAGGAGCTTAAGGAAGTTTCAGAAAGTGAATGATACCTAAACAGGGTCTTTAATGAGCAAAAGAGGTTTACCTGGTGCAGAACTACCTACACAGCATCTCAGGGATAAGGAAGAGATTGTATAAAGGCAATATGTCAAATATTTCATGTGTACACTTCTGTGTGGCAGGGGCAGGCCTGGCTGGAGGTTGGAGTTGAGAATCAGTGAGTTGTGAAGGCAGATTGAAAGTTATGATCCCTGTCCCTTGAATCTTCTTCTCTTTCTGTATCTCCTATTTCAGTGAATGACAATACCCCACCCAGGCATGTTAACCAGACATCTGCAAGACATCTTTAATAAATACTTACATCTACTTACTTGCCAGTTCTTCCAATTTACCTCTTAAATAACTTTGGCACTTCTTTGGCACAAAGCATCATCTTTCACCTGGATTAGAGCAATAGCCTCCCAAATGACCTGCCACTACTCATATTCCCTCCAAATTCATCTTTTACGAAACTGAGAATGCTCTTTTCAAGATGCAATTCTATTCCTGTGACCCCTTCCTACATTAAACCTTCTAAAGGTCTTCACATTATTTTATAGGATAAAAATGAACAGCTTCCTCTCGCCTAAAGGACCCTACATAGTCTGGCACTTGCCTCCCTCTCCAGCTCCATTTCATATAACACTCCCGCTTGCATTGGCTTGCTTCATTTCTTTACATATTCTGTTCTTCTTCCTACCATGGAGACTTTGTGTATATGGTTCTTTGGACCTAGAAATCCCCCTTTAACTAGTTACCTTTAGAAGCCCTTCAAATCAGTATCTACACACTAGTTGTTGCTGTTAGTTCTATTTTCTGGGGGGCAATATTATAGTTTTGAACTTGGGGCTTTGATCTTGTTAGGCAGGCACACTAACACTTGATCTTTATACTTCCAGCCCCTTTTATTATTATTATTTTTCAAGTAGGGTTTCACTCTTTGCTCAGACTATCCTCCTATTAATACTTCCTGAGTAGCTAGATAACAGATGCATGCCACTATCCCCAGCTTCATTGTGTGAGATGGAATCTTTTTGCTTCCCTTGAACTTAAGACTTCCTAGACTTCTCCTAGGGGTTAGTAGCCAATTCAAGCTGCAAACTTATTTTGATGTTATTTTCCCTGTAAGCTTTCAGCTACATGAAGGCAGGAACTTTTCTCCATTTTGTTTAAAGACAGATCCCTAGAAACTGGGTGATAATAATGCAAGGGCTGACATAGGTGTGTTTCAACAAACCTATTAAATAAATTATTTTATCCAACTGAAAATGAAAACTAAGCTTGAATTTCCTTGAACTAACTACTGTGTGGATTGCTTTTGTTTTAATAAAAATTAACATTCACCTTGTTACTAGAATGTGTTTTGTCTGCATTTGTGTCTGAAATATTTGTAACATATAAGAGATTTATCTAAATTAAAGTCTAATTTTCATTTTTCTTTCAATTTCATTTCTTTTCCAAGGTCACTGTAGACACACCAACTAGCCCAGTTACCAGTGGCCTTCCACTTTTCTTTGTTATAACTGTTACAGCCATCAAGCAGGTAAATTTCTTATTTGTACTTACATCTTCATTCCAATAATAGGAACTTGTTTTAAATTGTGTTGACTAAGGCTCTTTTCCATATTTGTCTGCTGTGGGTGATATCTCTGATGGTTTAGTTTTAAATATGGTTTCCATTGCACATTTATTAAAAGGCACATCTTTATTTTCCTCCTCCTCCTCCTCCTCCTCCTCCTCCTCCTCCTCCTCCTCCTCCTCCTCCTCCTCCTCCTCTTCCTCCTCCTCCTCCTCCTGTGTCTTTGTGTGGGGATAAACATAAAGTGTAGGTAGGAGTTACAGGTCAGTTGGGAAATGAGAAGTGGATTTTTATTGTGTATTAATTATTCCAGTGTGGTCTGAGTAAAATTTTCTTACTCCAGTAATTTTTTTCTTGTGGTTCCCTATAGCACAGAATCAGGAGCACAGATATTTTAGTTTTATTATCTTTCATAATGCTCCTGGAAAAGGTGGTGGGCAAAGGGACTTTTATTACTATTTCTTATCAGATATAAACTGCTGCAGACTGTGATACGGATGTCTTTGAAGTATTTTGAACATTTTGTAAACTTCCAGATGAAACTGAAAATGTAAACAGGAAACTGGAAAGGCAACAGGGTGGGGTAACAATATTTATCACATATTGGAACAATCCCCAGATCTGATTATTTTCTAATAGACTTTCAGATCCTGCTTTATTATCAAAGTACCTTTTCAAGGTACCCCATAGAAGCTTGCTGAATACAAGCTTGAGTGAACAGTTTGGAGAATACCTTTCTGCTTGGGGTTATCTGGTCTTATATTTTGCCTACCAGGAACAGTAAGAATATTTTATCAAGTGTTCTGTTGCTAAATAAAGACTTTTGGAATGTTCTTTCCCCGAGGCTGTAGGGTTTATTTTCTTTAATATCATAAAATTGCTGGTTCCAAGAATAGCATGTACAGTTTACAGAGGCTTTTACAGATTCATTCTTCTCTCAGTAGTAGTTCATATTTGGCCCTTCTTCCCCACCTTCACAGAATATAACCTATGAAACATCGTCATGAAGAGGATCAAAATAGAAATGTTATAGCACTGGGGAAAGGAGGTGATCAAGAAATTTTCTTAGACTATTGAATTTTAAAAGTCACTGATTTTTATAACAAAAAAGAAAGCAAAGGGGTACAAAAAAGAACAGGTGTTCATGATTAAATTAATAAATACCTTGGGCCTGTCCTGGAGCTTGAATTTAGGAGACTACACATATAATCTATGAGCTTTTATGCTCAAGGTTATTGTTCTACCAGTTGAGTCATAGCTCTACTTCTTGCCTTTTGGTACTTAATTGGAGATAAAAGTCTTCTGGAGCCAGGTGCTGAAGGCTCACGCCTGTAATATAGCTGTTCAGGAAGCTAAGATCATGGTTCAAAGTCAATCCCAGGTCAGGCATGGTGGCTCACACCTGAAATACTAGCTATTCAGAAGGTTGAGATCTGTGGTTCAAATCCAGCCCTGGCACAAAATCCCTGAGACTCTCATCTCTAATTAACCATCAGAAAATTGGAAGTAGTACTGTGGATCAAGGAGCTGAAGAGCTCAGGGACAGCACCCAAGTTTACTTTTCAAGCCCCATGACCAACAAAAAATAAAAATAAAAAAAGTCAAACCCAGGCAGAAAAGTCCATGAGAAATCCATCTCTAATAAATTACTCAGAAAAAAACAGAAGTGTCGCTGTGACTCAAGTGGTAGAGTGCTAGCCTTGAGCACAAAAAGGCTCAGTCCGGAGTTCAAGTCCTAGGACTGGCAAAAAAAGGAAATGTCATAGACTTCTGCCCTGGCTGGCTTTGAACAATGATCTTAACATCTTGGCTTCCAGACCAGGTAGGATTACAGGCATGAGCTACCAGCACCCGGCTTTAAATTGTAAAAATGGATCACCAGGGTTTTTTTTTTTGTTTTTTTTTTTTTTGCCAGTCCTGGGGTTTGAATTCAAGGCGTAGATACTGTCTATAAATTTACAGAAGAATAAATTTCATTGATTAGTTTTATGGGAAAGTAAAAAACTCAGTACAATTCTTTTTCAAATTAAAAAAGCAATGAACATTAATATTTACTCAGGTAAGTGTAGAATTAGAAAAAGAACCAATACTGTTATGCTTGTGTTTTCATGAATATTTAAGAGAAGGATTGAGGATTCTTCTAAACAATATAGCTCTTTACTTGTGGGATATTTTGCAACTGTTCCCTGAATTTACGTTTAAAGATAATACTGTAATTATAAAGATTTGCTAGATAAGTTTATAGAAAGTTTGTTAGCAACTTTATTTCATTGTCTGAGCTTGGTAAAATACAGTGATTTTTGTGTTGTTGTTGGTGGTGGTCATGGGATTTGAACTCTGGGCCTGGGTATTGTCTCTGAGCTCTTCAGCTCAAGGCTACTGCCTTACCCCTTGAGCCACAGTGCTACTTCCAATACAGTGATTTTTAAAAATCTTTATAGGGATATGAAGATTGGCTTCGACACAGAGCTGACAATGAAGTTAACAAAAGCACTGTTTACATTATTGAAAATGCAAAGCGAGTGAGAAAAGAAAGTGAAAAGATTAAGGTACTGTCTTTACTTCATTCTTTTTTAAATTGTGGTAGAAATGTACATTTAAAAATATAACAGGTCTGCCTCTTCTATTTCTTTAAAGAATGCCATTGGGATGTTGATGGGTATTGCATTGAATTTGTAGATAGCCCTTGGCAAGATTGTCATTTTCACAATGTTGATTCTTCCAATCCAGGAGCATGGGAGGTTTTTTTCCATTTCCTTAGTTCTGCTTTAATTTCCTTTTTTAGTGTTTTAAAGTTTTCATCAAAAAGGTCCTTTACATTCTTAAGCTAATTCCTAGGTACTTTATTTTCTTTGAGGCTATTGTGAAAGGAGTTGCTTTCCTGATTATTGCCTCATTCCACTCACTGTTGGCATAGAGGAAGGCAGTTGATGTTTGAGGGTTAATTTTATAGCCTGCTATCCTTCCAAAGTTTTGAATCAGCTCAAGGAGCTCAGGAATAGAGTCTCTAGGATTCTTTAAATACAGAATCATGTCATCTGCAAAGATGGATAGATTTACTTCCTCTTTCCCTATATGGATCCCCTTTATGCTTGCTTCTTGCCTTATTGCACTGGCTAGGAATTCTAATACTATGTTAAAGAGGAGTGGAGAGAGGGGGATCCTTGTGTCGTTCCTGATTTTAGAGGGAATGGATTTAGATTTTCGCCATTAAGTATAATACTAGCAGTGGGTTTGTCATACACAACCTTTATTATATTGAGAAATGTTCCATGGATTCCTAGTTTCTCCAGAGCTTTTAACATAAAGTGGTGTTGGATCTTGTCAAATGCCTTTTCCGCATCTATTGAGACAATCATGTGATTTTTGTCCTTGCTCCTGTTGATGTGTTGAATTATGTTAATTGATTTGCGTATGTTGAACCAGCTTTGCCTCCCTGTGATGAATCCAGTTTGATCATAGTGTATAATTTTTTGATAAGTTGTTGTAGACGGTTGTCCAGTTTTTTGTTGAGAAGTTTTACATCGATGTTCATCAAAGAAATAGGTCTATAGTTCTCTTTCTTTGATGAATCTCTGTCTGGTTTGGGGATGAGGGTTATACTGGCTTCATAGAATGAGTTTGGTAAAGAACCTTCATTTTCAACTTCATTGAAGAGTTTGAGTAGTATTGGTGTGAGCTCTGCTTTGAAGACCTTATAGAATTCAGCTGTGAATCCATCTGTCCCTGGGCTTTTCTTAGGTGGAAGTTCTCTTATTGCCATTTCTATTTCAGAGCTTGAAATAGGCCTGTTGAGTTGGGTTAGTTCTTCTTGGTTCGGTGTGAGTATGTTAATATTGGCTAGCTAGTAAATTAATTAGGAAGCCTACAGAGTGGGAAAAGATCTTCACCAACCAAACAACGGATAAAGACCTCATATCTAAAATATATCAACAGCTCAAAAAATTGAATCACTCCAAAACTAATCCCCAAAGTAACAACCATCCCATTAAAAAATGGGCCAAAGTCTTAGAGTTTTCTCTGAAGAAGAAACAAAAATGTCCTATAGACACATGAAGAAATGCTCAACATCTCTGGTCGTAAAAGAAATGCAAATCACAACAACTCTAAGATTCCACCTCACTCCAGTTAGAATGGCCAGGATCAGGAAAACTAATAACAACAGATGCTTGAGGGGATGTGGCCAGGAGGGATCCCTACTACACTGTTGGTGGGAGTGCAAACTCATTCAACCACTATGGAAAGCAATATGGCAGTGCCTCAAAAAGCTAAACATAGAGCTACCCTATGACCCAGCAATTCCACTACTTGGCATTTACCCAAGCATCCAGAAACTAGTGCATACTAAATCCACTAGCAGAACAATGTTCATTGCAGCACTATTCACAATAGCAAAAGTATGGAACCAACCTAGATGTCCCTCAGTTGATGAGTGGATCAACAAGATGTGGTATTTGTACACAATGGAATTCTATGCTGCTGTCAGAAAAAAACGACATCGCCCCATTTGTTAAGAAATGGAAAGTCTTAGAAAAAAATCATATTAAGTGAAGTAAGCCAGACTCAAAGGAACTTAGGCTCAATGGTTCCCCTCATTTGTCATAATCGGTAGAAACCTTGGGCTCGACTAGCAGAGACCTGCAGTAGAGCAAAACCTTGATACATAAGGCCATATAGTATGAAGCTAATTGAAAGGACCTCCAGGATATTGAAACAAAAGCCATACAATGAATGATTGTTGTCCTTAATGTACTATGTTATGTCTCATCTCTTTTGCTGTCCCTTGGTTATCTCATACTGTTAAAGTATCTCACTTTGTTATCTGACATATTGGATTTATTTGTATTTGGTTATTTGAAATTGGATAGGGAAGGGGGGGAAAACAGGACGGGGGGGGGAGGGTGGTGGAAGGGAGGGTAATGGGGACCAAGACATGTGAAAGGGTATCAATGTATGTGAATTAATGCTCCTTCTATCTGGCAAATATCATGTAACCCCTTTATTAATTACAATAAAAATATATATACATTAAAAAATATAACAGGTCAACTGGGTGTGGTGGCTCACACCTGTAATCCTAGCTACTCAGGAGGCTGAGATCTGAGTATCACCATTCAAAGCCAGCTCGGGCACTAAAGAACTTGAGACTCTTATCTCCAATTAAATACTAGAAAATGGGAAGTGGAGCTGTGGCTAAAGTGGTAGGGTGGTAACCTTGAGCTGAAGAGCTCAGGGACATTGTTGAACAACTATCAACATTATCTAGTTCCAAAGTATTTTCATCAATCAAAAGGAAAATCACATCCTTGAAACAAGTAACTCTACATTACTTTTTGTACCGAATCTCTAGCAACCCTAACTTGTTTTCCCTGTCTACAGTTTACATATTTAGCATGCCATATAATGGAGCCATATACTGTATGACTTCTGTGTCTGGCTTTTTTCACTGCCAAGATTCATCTTTTGGAGGCTTGAGATCCCTGAGTATTACATGTGTGAGCCACCAGTGCCTGGCTAGGTATTAATTTTTTTTTTCTTTTTGCTAGTCCTGGACCTTGAGCTCAGGGCCTGAGCACTGTCCTTGGGCTTTCTCAAGGCTAGAACTCTACCACTTGAACCTCAGCAGCACTTCTGTTTTTTTTCTATTTATATAGTATTGATGAATCGAACCCAGGCCTTCATGCATGCTAGGCAAGCACTCTACCACTGGGCCAAACTCCTGGCCCCAAAGGTATTAATTTTTAATACCTTGGCCAATTCATGTTTTAATAAAATAATTTGATATTTCTCCTAGGTAAAGACCCCTGTTAAATAACATTGTAGTATGGTTCATATCACACATTTTGTTCCCAGAAGGTTTTTTAAAAAAATTTAATAACATAACTTTTTAGGGCAGGTATAGCTCCATAGCACAGTTTAACAGAAAATACAGTATGGTCTGACTGCCATGCCACACATGCTGTATGAGTGTCATGACTGAGCCATAATATTTGTTCTTTTAGTTTTCTTTGAATAGTTGTACAGAAGGTTTTTAATTAAACAAGTCAACTTATGAGCAAAATGAATCTTCATCAATGACACTTATTCTTTACTTCTGTCTACTTTCCCTGTTGCTTTCTGGATAAATCTGAAATCCTCCAATGTGAGGATATGTTTTCCTACATGTGTTACCACTTACTGTTTGGTAGATATGAGGGCCTTTATGTTTTTGTGTTGAGGAAAAAAATGCTTTTTTGTTATTTACTCATCACTGGTCATAGCACATTTATTGACCTCTAATGAATATTTCATCTTCTAAGATGTTAGAGAAAGAAAAAGATATTGTCATTTGTGGTTTTATCATAAGCAACATTAAATTGTTTATGTAACTGAGGAAGAATGATACAACAAAATAGCATTTGCAAATTAAAATTTAATTATTGATGCTGTTGCTCTTAGATACTAATTTAAGATTGAAAAATAAAATTGTTCCTAAAAAGGTCCTAAATTTCTATCTTTTTAAAGAATTTATTAACATTGATTTTTACATCATATTTCAAGTGACATGTTTAACAAACAAGTATTCAAGAAGGGAATCTCTATATGCAATCACTGGCACTTAGTTTTTAGAACTTAATCAAAATTAGGCTAAAGGTTTGTATATTATAGATACATATTAAACTATGTAATAAAACATTATATCTATAGAGTCATAGGCTTTTATGTCTATGTGGTTGTGTTTATCTCCAATACCATGTCCATATCATTAGGTATACAAATATTGAGTCCTCGCTCTTGTACTCTTTTTTTTTTTTTTAAGCCAGTCCCGGGGCTTGAACTGAGGGCCTGAACACTGTCCTTGGGCTTTCTCAAGGCCTAGTGCTCTACCAATGAGCCACAGCACCACTTATGGCTTTTTCTAAGTATGTGATACATACCCAGGTCTTTGTGCATGTTAGGCAAGTACTCTTATCACTAGGCCAAGCTCCTGATCATCTCATCTTTTCTTTTCTTTTTTTTTTGGTCAGTTGTGGAACTTGAACTCTGGGCCTACACATTGTCCCTAAGCTCTTCAGCTCACGGCTACAGCCCTGGCCCTTCTGCCACAGTGCTGCTTCCAGTTTTCTGGTGGTTAATTGGAGCTAAGAGTCTCATGGACTTAAATGCCCAGGCTGGCTTTGAACCGCAATTCTCAGATTTCAGCCTCCTGAGTAGCTATGATTATAGGCGTAAGCCACAGTGCCCCACTTGGCCCTCCTATCTTTATCTATCAAATCATATTGTAAATGGAAGACTGGCATATCATATGTTAGTTCAGCATTTCACAAACAATTTGTCCATGTCAGTATGCCATATGTTGACATCCTCCTAGTGTGTCAGCTTCTACCTTCTGAGGTAGTTACAGTCATCTAGGGCAATAGTTAAGTGACAGAATTGGGAACTGAATCAACTTCAGTTTAGAAGTCCAAACTCTGTTAACTTATAATTTGTTTCCTGCATTGGACAAAATTATTCATGATTTATTTTCAGGTTTTTTGCTTGTTCTTGAGCTCTGGATGTTTGCTGATAAATTATTCTTTCTTTTACTCATCTGAATTCTTGGAAAATTGATCTATATAAAATTTTTTTCTTCAGAAGTTGTATGGGGAAAAATTGATGCCTCTAAATTAACTGAGATTTTTTATTATTAAGAAGAAATTGACACGCAGCAATCATAGCTGTTATCTTATGGCAGGCAAACCTGGTAGAAATACACATGAGGGCAAAGTGAGATTGTGGTTACTAAGAGGTCAAGAAGTGCCTAAGTTACTACTTGTGGATTTCCTGTATTCATTCATGAAGTGATCATGATCATTGGTTTATCAAACATTTGTGCCAAGAATATTAGGGAACATATGGGCATAAGAAGTGCTCATTAGGGGTAAAGATAAGCACTAATCCTGTGATGCTAAGAAGATTTGAATATCCATTCTTTTATTTCTTTCATAAGCTGAAATATCCTCAAAGCCCCCAAAGTGCAAACACCTATTATTACTGTTTTGACTTTAGTGTGGAGTGTAATTAATTCTTTCTTTCGTATTTGCAGTATTTATATTAATTGTGCTCTTCATTTTAGGTTGGTGATGTAGTTGAAGTACAAGCAGATGAAACCTTTCCCTGTGATCTGATTCTTTTATCATCCTGTACCACTGATGGAACCTGTTATGTCACTACAGCCAGTCTTGATGGGGAATCTAACTGCAAGGTAATTGAGACCAGGACTCTAAATATTTTAAGCTCAAAATAGTTATACATTGTGGCTCCCCAATACTCCCTCATCTCATTTTTCCTAATTGTGTAATTTGTATTGCTCATACCTGCAACCCTAGCTACTCAGGAGGCTGAGATCTGAGGATTATGTTCAAAGCCAGCCTGGGCACGAAAGTCTGTGAAACTCTTATCTCTAATTAACCACCCGAAAATCAGTAGTGGCACTATGGCTCACCTGTTAGGGCAGTAGCCTTGAGCTGAGGAGCTCAGGGACAATGTCCAGGCCCAGAATTCAAGCCCCACAACCTACCAAAAAAAAGAGTGGTAAGTATTGTCAGCATAGGTAGTATCTTGTTTCTCTGGTGCTTTCTAGCATACTCACTTCTTGTCTGTCATCTAGACCTCCACAGGGCTTAAAGATATGTCTTCTTATTATAATCAGTGGTTATAATATTCTCACCCCTGGGTATATCCTTGAAGGTTTCTCTGTTATTCCTTCTAATGTTGAGGGCTAGGAATCACTGTGTGAAAGAGAAACTATCTGTTCTGTATTTTAATTTACTATATTCAAAAACATTGCAGTGAACTAGTAAATTTACACTATTCAAAAAGTTATATTTTGGGGGAATGTCAAAATAGCATCAACACATCGACCCAAACATTCCCTAATATTGAAAACATTGTTTGTTTTGTTTTTAGTCTGTTGTGGGACTTGAATTCTGGGTGCTGTTTGTGAGCTCCTCAGCTCAAGGCTACCACCCTACCCCTTGAGCCACAATGCCACTACTGATTTTCTGGTGGTTCATTAGAGATAGGAGTCTCATGGACTTTAGTGCGTGGGCTGGCTTTGAGCCGTGATCCTCAGATCTCAACCTCATGAGTAGCTACGATTACAGGCATGAGCAACAGCTCCCAGCTTGAAAACATTGTTTTGAGGAAGGAAATTTTCTGTTTTCTTTTTATATTAACATAATCTGATCTAATCAGCTAGCAGTACACTCTTTCAAATATCAGTGGATAGTTATAAATGTAGCTTAGGCATTTCCATTTTACTCTCCAAGGACCATGCCAACAGGCCTTCCCTTCTGTGTAAGCAGTATACTCCTTATGTGTTCAGATAAGCAAAACTTTATTTAGGTACTGGTCACAGGACTGCAGTGGCCACCCTGGCCCTCAGTGTTAGTCAGCTTTACTTGACCATCTTATTGTGACAGAGATTGTTGGTGTGGCTGTACTTCTTTTCTGGCAGTGGGATGGCATGGGGGTGCAGGTGAGCATAGCACTTGTGGCAGACCATCTTGTCACAGTTGTATTTCTGTACCAGCTGGCACAGGGAGGGTTCGATGATGCACCTCAAAGGTGAAGCACCAAATTAAGGGTGGACTCTTTCTGGATGTTGTAGTCTGAGAGGGTGCAGCCATGCTCCAGGTACTTGCCAGAAAATCAAATATCAGCTACTACTGGTCAGGTAGGATGCCTTCCTTGTCCTGGATTTTGGCTTTGACATTCTGCATGGTGTCACCTTGACAGGGTGATCATCTTGCCAGTCTGGGTCTTCATGAAGATCTACATATCTGCATACATTTGGCTACAGGGTGGGTGAGAAAGAGCTAGATGAGCTTTTGTTCAGTGCTTTGTAAATGGGGTTGACTTCTGGATGTATCAGGTACATAATAAACACTAAAAAATATTTTCTCTAACGTCTTCCTACCCTCTAGAAAATGTAGCCACTTGTATAATGGAATTATTAATGATTTTTGTTACTATTGGCAACATTTCTGCATTGTTATGACTGGAATTATTCTGTTTAGTTCAGGTGTGTATATAGGCATTGCTCTATACTACACTGGCAAAATAAGAAGTCTTAGTAGTATAAATAGAAGGAATAAATACAATACATTTTCATGGGATTTTAAGTTAGTAGTAATATTTTATTTATTTATTAAATGTTTATCTTTATTAAAACAATGATGAGCAGGGAAAGAGAAAGGGAACCACAGAAACAGCAGATCAGAGGACAAACTCATGGGGTTTAAAATACATGCTATGAGCGATTAGTACCAAGAAGGACTTTTACAGTTTTTTTTAAAATCTTTGAAATCCATTTCCAATAGGCTTATCTTTCTAATTATTTTTAATGTATTTAATAATAATCACATAAAATATACGTGGCTGGATATGTATATCAATATTTGTATTAATCTGCTGAAGCCTTTTATATATATACACATATATGTACCTACACACACACACACACACACACACACACACACACATGAGAGAGAGAGAGAGAAAGTCGGTTATCTGTACCTTTGTGAAAAGCACATTTTTTTTTATCTGTGGTGGGGCTTAAACTCTGGGCCTGGGTGCTGTCCCTAAGCTCTTCAGCTCAAGGCTACCACCATACCCTTGGGCCTGGGCATTGTCCCTGAGATCTTTAGCTCTAGGCTACTGCCCTGCCCCTTGAGCAACACAGCCACTTCTGGTTTTCTAGTAGTTAATTGGATATGAATCTCTTGGCCTTTAGTGCCCGGGCTGGCTTTGAACCCTGGCTTTGAACTGCAATCCTTAGATCTCAGCCTCCTGAGTAGCTAGGATTACAGCAGTGAGCCACCATGCCTGGCTAGCACATTTTTTTCACCCACTGTCTATTATATTTTTTTTTATTAAAGCATTTTATTAACACTGATTTTTACATCACATTTGAAATGTCAAGTTTAACAAACAAGTATTCAAGAACAGAATCTATAAGCAATCACCACCACGTACATTTAACAACAAAGTTAAAATTAAGCTGTCTTTGTATGTCATAAATACATATTGATCTATATAATAGACTAATGTGTCTATAGAATATATATACCATCATATACTTGTCTATATGGTTATATTTATATCTCCAAGTTCACATCAGTGACCTTGAGTACCTGAATATTGAGTCATCACTCTTGAATTGTTTGGATCTGTTATTCACATACCAAGGAGTCCATGTATCTTTTGTTCCTTTGGTTTTGGCTTATCTTACTCTACCTGATTGGCTCTAGTTCCATTCACTTCCCAGTGAATACCATTATTTTCTGAGATCAGACGAGACCGGGCACTGTATTCAGGGTGGTATGGCCGTAGATAAATGCCATTATTTTATTTTGTCTGTTAGCTATGTAGAATTCCATTGTATAAACGTACCACATTTTTTGTATCCATTTATCTGTAGTAGGGCATCTGGGTTGTTTTCATTGCTTGGCTGTTGTGTATTGTGAATAGTGTAGAGATGAACATGGCTGTGCAGGTGTCCTTATCATATCCTGTGTTATGATACTCAGGGTAGATGCCTAGGAGTGGTATGACTCAGTTGTAGGGAAGGTCTATTTTTAGTTTTTTGAGGAAACTCCAAAGACGCACTATTTTTGAATTGGCTTCTTCTGCTTTTCTGTAGACACATTATGCAGTACGAGACACCGTTGAACTGTGTACAGCTGAATCCATTGAAAACCTCCGAGCAGCAATTGAATGTGAACAGCCTCAACCTGACCTCTACAAGTAAGAATCACCTGCTTTCATTTTACTCCTGTCCATTGACTGTACTTTTTGCCATTAGTGTTGCAAAAGAAATACCCACTACTTACCAGCCTACTCTCCTGTATCTTTTTATGAGCTGTTCCTCTTTCTGGCAGGGATGAGCCAAATCAACCTTGTTCACTACAAGCCTAAGATAAATCAGTTGTGGATTCAGGCATCTTATGGATTTTTACTTTATATTTGTTACTTATAAACATGAATATCTATCACACTTTTAAAATTTATGTTATCCCAAAAGGCTGCTCTATCAATCTAATGGAATATCCAGAGTTAATTAAAAACAAGAATAAATCCTTTTACACACCGTCCAACATAAAAGAGAGGAAGGGATTGGGAGACTTGCGATTACCAGACACTCCATTCTTTCTTACAGTTACCATAATGAACTGAATTGCAAATAGGTTGTTTCTTTTTCACAGTAGTTAAGTTGATAGTAGTTTAAGATGGTTTAACTTTGTTTTGCCATACCCAGGCTCTCTGGAATACATTTACTATATATATTCATTGCAGATTGTAAAAATTTGGCATTTGATTTTAAGACTGGTTAGTTTAGTTAACTAAAGCATGGTACTGACAATATGGTAATAGTCTTTATCCCCATGTGGTCTAATTTCATTCTATTCCACTGTTACTGATGGCATCCTTTGTGTATACTGTTGGTCATAATGGAGAACCAAGTTGTTGAATGTTGTTTCTTCTAAGACCTAACAGTGGGGGGGGGGGGCGGAATTCCACTGGGAAACATTGCCCTTCCTTCTTTTCTGTCATTCCTTGTTTCTTCTTTTCCTTCTTTTGTTTTCATCTTGATCCTATGAACAAAGGCCATAAAGTAAAACAGTTATTCTCTGTCTTCTAAAAGTTCTCAGTGAACAAAGGAGATAAAAATAACAGGTGACAGGAAAATGTGAATGCACTGTTCACGGAATCAAAGAAATGGGTTATAGGTAGATTTATCTATAGATAGGTAGATATATCAATTGATACAGATAAATGCATGCATATATGGGTGTGCATATGTAAATATATTTATGCTATATGTATATACACACTATTTTATACTTATAGAGAAGCCTCAAGCATTTCCCTTATCTTAAATATGAAGGAAAATTTTAGGGCAGACAGACAAGGTCATTTGTTATTATATATTCCTAATTTCTCTAGACTAGACTGAAGAAGCCCTTTGCAATATGACTTAAGATTTCCTTGTGTTTCCCTCACCTTACATGTAACCACTTGCAGTGTATTTGCCTTTTCACTTAAACCTTTCTTAGAGCAAACAATGTGTGCTTTTGCTTATTACTGTATCTTCATCATGTAGTGTAGTTCCAAGTTCCATCACAATGAATATATGATTGATGAAGGAACATCCCTTCATATTTTGTTTAAAAATATTTACTTTTTGTGATGAAAACATTGTAGTACAAATCATTAAACATACACAATTCTTATTGAGTAGTAGGCCTTTTTGTCCTATTATGCAAAAGTGATATATAGATGGTAGGGTTAAAATCAATATTGAGATCAGCTGTAAAATACAGAGTGGACAGTTCTATAATGGTACATCATGTGCCTACGGCTAATGGTGTGATTCAAAACATTGTCCCAAGACTCAATATCAGTATCTCCAGGAAACCTGAACCAGAAGCTCAAGAATGTGACCCAAGAACTCTGTGATTTAATAAGTTCTCTAGTCATTCTAATGTATGCTCAAGTACTGAACTTAATGTATTGAATTTTTGATTTTGCACCATAATCATTTCTTTGCATGAATCTGAAATAGAAATTACATTATGCATATAAAGGCGTAAAGAGGAGCATTGTGTGCTTTCATAATGCCATGTTGGACTTCAAACTTATTGTAGAATCTTTGCTTACCCATAATATTTTGTTAAATATTATATTAAATGTTAATTTATTACATTATCCTAGTTTTCCCTGCAGAAATAGCATTTTGTTGTTCATTCAGAATCCTATCTTTTCCATTATTTTTTTTGTGAATCAGTCCAGTATTGGTGGTATTTGGTTTTCACCTACCTACTGAAAACACACTTGTTATGTTTTCTTTACAGGTTTGTTGGACGAATCAATATCTATAGTGATAGTCTTGAGCCTGTTGCCAGGTTAGTTTTTCTTTTAATCTATCCTAATGGGTGAAGGGTGGTTTATTATAAACTCAGTGAAATAACCAAATACAATATACAAAAAGATAAAAAAAAAATGGTGGGGTTGTGGTGGTGGGGCCTTTGTGTTAATGGGTGAGGTGGGGAGGGGATTGTTGAAATAATATTTAAACTTTCAGAAAGAACAGCTCTCCAATTCCTTTGATTAACATTCCCCAATCTTTGCTAGCCAGAGCATTTGTTTCCCTTAGTTGTATAATGCCTGACAAGGTTGGAAATATACCTGGAGAACAATAGTTTAAGAGCATCTAATTGAGGGGTTAGGCCAGATAAAGTTGTGGAAGAAATACCTGGGTCTAATGAAAATGAACTCCTAATCATTTGTAGTGAAACAATTTATGCAAATAAAAGTGGTTTGTTTATTTTGTCATTCAGTTAATTACCTCAGCTCTTCCTCTTAGCGTTTATAGTTGCATTCAAAAAGAAGTTAGGGAAGGCTGGGAATTTGGCCTAGTGGTAGAGTACTTGCCTAATGTGCATGAACACCCAGGTTCCGTTCCTGGGAACCACATACATAGAAAAAACCAAAAGTAGGGCTGTGGCTCAAATGGTAGAGCTCTAGCTTGAGAAAGACCAAGGACAGTGCTCACGCCCTGAGTTCAAGCCCCAGGATAAGAGGAAAAAAAAGAAGTTAGAGAAATTCAGTGTGCCCAATGGTTCACCAAAAAGCAGGTTTATTCTCTACAAAGATATTAGTGTATTTACCCCTCCTTCCTGTTTGCCTTCCCAGTCATGTGTGTGTCTGTGTGATTGTGTGAGCATGTACTCACACCCCTGTATATACTAGTCCTAGGGCTTGAACTCAGGGCATGGGCACTGTCTCCGGACTTTTTTACTCAAGGATAATACTCTACCACTTGAGCCACAGCTCCACTTTTGCCCTTTTTTTGGTTGTTAATTGGAAATAATAGTCTCAAGGAGTTTCCTGCATGGGCTGGCTTGAACTATAATCCTCAGATTTCATCCTCCTGAGTAGCTAGGAGTATAGGTCTGAGCTACTGGTACAGTCTTCCCAGTCTATTATTTGTGACCTTCTGTTTTTGCTTCTTACTGCATACTGCTCTGACCTGTTTTTGTCCTCATGTCCGTGATTCACAATCTTTTGATCCCTCTGAGCATTTACTTTTGCCTATTGCTGGCTACTCCTGTACTGTGCTTCCATCTGTGCTGTACTGCAAGTCACTTCATAGGGAGGGATCATTCAACTTCTCCTGGGGAGTGACCATATGGTAGAAATAGATATATTCTGAATCCTTTGGTGATAAATGTATGTCAGGGCAAGACCTGTTCTCAGAATTGATGTTGGTATGTGTTTGAATAAACTGTGCTCATTTTTGTTTAGGTCTTTGGGTCCTGAAAATCTTCTCCTGAAAGGAGCTACACTTAAAAACACCAAGAAGATATATGGTGAACATTATTTACGATATATTTATGTGTTTCAAAGTGTGTGCATATATACTGCATGTTTGAAAGTGACCATGACAGATATATTATCATATCTTCTAAGCCTATGTTTAAATGTTGGGAATTTACAAGATGGTAAAGCAGAAATGAAATAGGACAAATACTTCATAGAAATGAAATTATACCATAAACGATATATTAACTAGTGAGTTAAAAAGGACTTGGAGCTGGGAGTGTGGCCCAGTGGTAGAGCGCTCTCTTAGCATGCACAAAGCCCTGGGTTCAATCCCTTGGTTCCACATACACAGAAAAAGCCAGGTATTTCTGTGGCTCAAGTAGAATAGTGCTAACCTTGAGCAAAAAGTGTTCAAGGACAGTGCCCGGGCCTCTGAGTTCAAGGCCCAGGCCTGGGGGAAAAATGAACTTGAAATTCTCAGTGTTGTAGATTTGGATTTACAAAACCAAATGGCTTGAGAGTTCTCTTATAACTTAGTTTATGTTATTCTCTTATTCCTTAGGAGTTGCTGTTTACACTGGGATGGAAACCAAAATGGCTTTGAATTACCAAGGAAAATCTCAAAAACGTTCTGCTGTTGAAAAGTTAGTGCATGTCAAAAATGTTTTGAAATGGTTTTCTTCTTCTCTTGTTCCAAATAATAACCATAACAAAAAAACTTAACAATTACAGCAGCTATAATTTTGAGCACTTGTTTTGGGTACAGAAATTGTCTTCAATGATTTATAGGTTTGATTTGACCTAATCATCAGAACAGCTGTATGGAGTAATATATGTTCATCTCTCCAATTTACATACAAGGAAATAGTCTCCAATATAAGTGACTTATACCAACCTTGAGGATTTCACAGTTGCTCTTCTACTCTCAATCGTAAACATTTAATATTCAGAGAGTATAGGGAGATACATTATACTTATATAAAGGCTGAGTAGGTGATTGCCTGGGAGCAAATGTGTCTTTTTCATGCCATTTTGCAGAAACCCTGCTAAAGGTATGTTTAACGATCCAGGCATTGTACTTTGGGGACTATTAGTGATTCTGCAGCTGTGATAGCCGAGGTACATACATAAAGGTTTGTGCTATAATTGCTATAAACATGTAGAAGGTTTGGATAATTAAGCAGTTCATATTTGGTTGGTATCCTCAGTAATTAGTTGGTTTTAAAATCCATACTCTTATTTTCCAGATCCATTAATGCCTTCCTAATTGTATATTTATTCATCTTACTGACCAAAGCTGCAGTGTGCACTACTCTGAAGTATGTGTGGCAAAGTAACCCATACAATGATGAACCTTGGTATAACCAAAAGACTCAAAAGGAGCGGGAGACAATGAAGGTAATTTGTTTTCCACTGGAAATTCTAACTCTTGGACTTTTTAGATTAGCTGCCCTTTATTGAAACATTGCTAAGACAATTTATACACTTTGTTAGCTTTGTGATTTAATTTCAGTTGCTTGGTGATTCTGAGCCATTAAAAATAACGCTTTAGGGGCCAGGAGTTTGGCCTAGGGGTAGAGTACTTGCCTAGCATGAACGAAGATCCAGATATGATTTCTGGTACCACATACATAGAAAAAGCCAGAAGTGGTGCTATGGCTCAAGAGGTAGAGCTGTAGTCTTGAGAAAGCCCAAGGACAGTGCTTAGGCCTTGAGTTCAAGTCCCAGTATTGGCAAAAAAAATATTAGTTTTAGATTTGATTTTTTTTAAAACTTTGGGCATCTATGCCTACTTTCAGCTATTCAGTTAGAACTTGAAACTATTTGACAAGATATCTGGAATTTTATTATATATGAGCTTATGTGCTGTCATAGTAGGAATATAATGAATCTTTACATAGAAGTTTTAACAACATATGTAGAGAAGGAGGGAGTAGAGAACTTAAGGAAGTGAAAGTACATTGCATATATATATATATATATATATATACACACACACAATGATAAAATTGAGAGCATTCTCAAATATTCCTGGATACTGTGATAATTTTCACTATAATGATATGTCACTGAATAGTTTGTGTATAGGAAGAATACTGCCTTTAGCATTAGCACAGAAAGTTAACCATTTCTTTATATTTATCTGGAGTTGTACACCTAATTATTATGAACTTGTCTTTTATTTTAGGTTTTGAAAATGTTCACGGACTTCCTATCATTCATGGTCTTATTCAACTTTATCATTCCTGTCTCCATGTATGTCACTGTGGAAATGCAAAAATTCTTAGGTTCTTTCTTCATTGCATGGGATAAGGATTTTTTTGATGAAGACATTAATGAAGGAGCCTTGGTTAACACATCAGACCTTAATGAAGAACTCGGTCAGGTTAGAAGATAATTTTGCTTACAATAAGTCAACATATTAAAATATTTTTACACTTTGCATTTCCAATATATATCACTATTTCATGTTTGGAAATACGATTCAAAGAAAATAATCTTATTTATGCATGTAAGAAAAGGCACTGTATTTGTAAGCTGTAGCATCATTACTTTTGCTGGCATTTTGGAAAAGAATACAGTTGATGTATCAAATTTAAATGATAAAGAATTTTCTCTAAAATTTACCAAATGATAATTCTATGTTATGAGTTACTGCTATAGAGCAGGAGATACAAAGTTTTCATTACTATGGGATTATTATTATTTGTTGTTGTTACTGTTCATGGGGCTTGAACTCTGGACCTGGGTGCTGTCCCTGAGTTCTTCAACTCAAGGCTAGCACTCTACCACTTGATTCACAGTGCCACTTCTGGTTTTCTTGGTAGTTAACTGGAGATAAGAGTCTCATTGACTTTTCTGCCTGGGCTGACCTTGAACCGCAATCCTCAGATCTCAGCCTCCTGAGTAGTTAGGATTACAGGTGTGAGCCACTGGTGCTGGCTGTAATTATTTTTTGATACAACAGAGGGTAGTAAATAGTTTGTTTTTTTTTTTTATAAATGAACATTCCATAAGCAAAATTCATCAGGCTTGTCCTGTTGATATTTTCTTGGTATATTTGTGATCAAATGGCATATAGACCTAGCCTGTTGAGTTTCCTTCAGTAAAAATTTTAAATAAAGGTAAAATTTGACAGCCTGTATTTCTCAAAGTGACTTGTGCTTCATATAACAGTGTAACAAGGCTGTGACCTTGTTTGTAACCCAGGAACACTTACCTTCTAATGTGTTGCAGTCTAAATATAATCCAAGTCATGACTTCTTAAGTGCTTTTCTCCTCAGTGCTGACAAAGATTTTCCCTTTGTCTGAATTTACTGTGTGTCATATAATGATCTTTACAAGCTCAGGACATTTTTTGGCTTGAATTAAATTCTCACACTATTTAGAATATCATGGCTGTGGAAATGCAGTTTTTGTGGCTAAAAAAATGTAAATTCAGTTAATGAAACTGTGTGGATGAAACAGGGCTGCCACACTTATCTTAAATGTGCTGATTTTCATCTGTACTCCAAAACTCATTCTCCCTGAGTTTTGCACTCCCACTGCTACCCCACATTCTATTTCTGCTCTTCTCACAGCCTTTGCCTAAAGCAAAGTACTGTCTTGACAACTACAGTTGAAAGGGCAAAAGGATTTTGCAGGTAGATAGATATTTTTTAAGACCTGACATCAGGATACTAGTAGCCCTGAGACCTTGAAGTCTGTATTCCACATAAATACTGGAGAAACCAAGAATAGAACAAGAAATGAATAAGCCAGTGGCTTTTCCCTTAGATATTTTCCCCAAAAGATTCTTTAGTTGGTGAATTAAGCTACCATAGCTGATCTCCAGCCTTTTTCAATCTCAAGTTTATATTCTGGGGACATTGCTGAGTAGACTATTCAAGTTCAAATAAAAAGTGTCATTCTGCAGACTTACATGAAAAAAAATTTGAGTATACAGGCCACATCTGGTGAACCTCTCCTGACAGCTGGTTTAGCAGCTCACTTTGAATGTTGAGTACATGTTCCTGCTCTAGATTCAGCACCTAGGTGTATGGATTACACAAGGCTGAGTATAGCTAGCCTAGGACTAACTACTACTGAAAACAGAATAGCTATCATTGTGTAAGTAACACAATGCTCCCCAGAGAAAAACAGATTGACCACACCACATTCCACTTGATAGGATTCTTAATACTTTGTTTCAAATCTCCACTTTGGTTAATTCCATATTACCTAGGGGAAAACAATCTTATTCTTATCATTTAGACTATGTTAAGAGTGTAGATAAAGAGTGTGTAGAGCTTTTGGGTAATGATCTGGCAAATTTAATTAACTAAAAAGAAGTTCTAGTTTTTGTTTCAGCTACCACTTATATCTCCAGCCAAACTGAATTTCTAGGAGAGTGGCATTTAGTCAAGTCACTACTAACTTAATAGAAGATCAACAATTCAGTTAAATATTTATTACCAACTTTTCTTCTGTGGGGGGGGCGTCGGTTTCAGGGCTTGAACTCTGGGTCTGTTCCAGGGCGCTATCCCTGAGCTTTTCAGCTCATGTCTAGCACTCTACTCAAGGAGCCACAGCACCACTTCTGGTTTTCTGGTAGTTAATTGGAGATAAGAGTTTCACAGACTTTAGTACCTGGGCTGGTTTTGAATCATGATCCTCACATCTCAGCCTCCAGAGTAGCTAGTGTTACAGGTGTGAGCCACCGGCATCTGGCTTACTGCCAAACAGTAGAAACTGTCTGAATGGGAATGTACTGAAGTGGTTTTTTTAGACTAATGTTGAATGGACCCATACATCCAAAGTTAAGTCTATCAATTTTGTCTGATAAGTCATAATTTTAGACTGATAGGGGGGCTGGGAGTTTGCCTACTGCATATTGAAGGACCTAGTAGTATTTAAGCAAAACAAAAATACATAGTTAGGAATGTCTTTATGAAAAGGAAATAGACTGCTAAAAAGTAATGGGGTCTTAGGGCCTGCTGAAAAGTATGAGGTCTTGGGGGCCAGGAGTTTGACTTAGTGGTAGAGTGCTTTTCTAGCATGCACAAAGACCTGGGTTTGAGTCTTTGGTACCACATATATATAGGAAAAAGCTGGAAGTGGTGCTGTGGCTCAAGTGGTAGAGCTCTAGCCTTAGGGAAAGCCCAAGGGTAGTGTTCAGGCCTTGAGTTAAAGCCCCCCAGGGTGGCAAAAAAAAGTAATGGGGTCTTTTACATTCAGATACCAATCTTTTATATAGCTAAATTTTCTCAATCTATCTTGAAAAAAATTATAATAGTTTCATATTCCCCTCTCACTGTCTGACCTTATTATCTAAGTATATTTCTTATTCCAGTCCTTCATTCCAGTCATTGTTCATTCAGTTTCTACTTCATGCTAAATACTGATGTTACACTTGCAAGCAAGAAACCCTAAATCTTTTACTGTCTGCTGACCTAATTATAGCAATGTGGTCATTAAGTTAAGACTTATAGGACAACTGAAACCATATAGTACTATATGATTTTGGCCAGGTGAACAGAAATAACAATCAGCATCTATATAGCACCTTATAGTTACATTTATTTATTGAGCTTTTTTTAATCTCAGTATTTGAGTACCCAATGCTATGTACATGGTATTGGAAATATAAACACAGCTACATAGACAAAAATTTATGACTCTATAGACATCTTTTATTATACAGATTAATATGTATCTATGACATACAAACTCTCAGCCTAATTTTAATTATGTTCTGAAATCTAAGTGCCAGTAATTGTATATAGAGATTTCCTTCTTGAATACTTGTTTGTTTTTTGGGGGAGGTTGCTTATGTGGCTTGAACTCGGCCTGGGTTCTATCCCTCAGCTCTTCAGCTCAAGGATAATGCCCTACCACTTGGAGCTACAGTGCCACTTTTGGTTCTGGTAGTTAATCAGAGATAAGAGTCTCATGGATTTTCATGCCCAGGCTGGCTCAACCTCCTGAGTAGCTAAAGCTAATCTTTATTATCTTATGCAGCAGGGATTATTCTTTAAAGTCAGTATTTAAAATTCAAAAATAAGATATTTTCCCAACATCACCAAGTGGATAGGTAAAGCCAAGACTTCAGTTTAAATGTTCCTTTAGGTTAAGCTATATGATAAATTTTTACCCATTTTCACCTGCTGTTTCATGTGTTTAGTCTATAGTTCAGAGCACTTTTTACCCTATAGCAAGGATATCCCTTAGGAGGCATTGTCAGACTAGACTAATTGTTGATTGAAGGGATTCTAGTAATATATACCAGTATTTTTGAGTTGTATATCAAGGGATGTAAGATACATTGTTTATTGGGATAAGCTATGATATCATTAAATATGTACTTAATATCAGTTTCCTGTCATACATTTTGAAACCTTTGGAAATTTCCATAGAGTTAAAGGTTCTTTTGTATACTGATGAGATGATTGGTAACTTCTGAATGGTGGCTAGTGACTAGGAAGATCTAGCCATGATTAAAAGGTTGGACCTTTCTCCTTATCTTACAACCTTTGAACAGTGCTGGCTTCTATTCTAATCTAGTTGGATCACAAAAACTGGACAGGTTTAGGAGAATAGATTGCTCCATCTTTTCAGGCATCTAGTATAATTTAGCCCTCAGACACATTATCAGATTCTCTTGATTGGAGTCCCTTTTAAAAGTTGTTTTCTATGCCTTCTGACAGTTTAGCCACCTATATCTCTGAGATATAGTGTTTGTAGAGCTAGACAGCCAAAACTGTTTTTTTTTGTAAACGAAAGAATTGCACATTATATATATATTTTTTCATATTTTTTAATTTTTTTGCCAGTCCTGGGCTTGGGCTCAGGGCCTGAGCACTGTCCTTGGACTTTCTCAAGGCTAGAGCTCTACCACTTGAGCCACTTCCGGCTTTTTTCTATATATGTGGTACCGAGGAATCGAACCCGGGTCTTTGTGCATGCTAGGCAAGCACTCTACCACTAGGCCAAACTCCCGGCCCCACAACAAGATTTTTTTAACTGGAAAAATTTAAATGATACATAATGCTACTTGGATTAATATAAAGGAAGAATCCAAGTTTGACTGGTTAATAGGGAAAGAAAGGAAAATGTAAATGCTCCATTTGTGCCTGTGCTGTTACTATGAAAAGCTTTGAAAAATAATTAGAAAGCAACTACTGCTATAGTTCATCTCTTTCTCCCTTACATAATAAAAACCTTAATCTTGTGCTTGTCCCTGTCAGCCCATAATTTTAACTATTTAAGCATAAATTACCAAAAAGGATGATAAAATTGTGGGTTTCCAAATGCCTGATGTTATAAATAGAAGAGATAAAAACAGATAAAATAGAAATGTTCAATAGAAATGATTCAACAGAAATGGTCTATTTTAATGGAAAACTTATTCTATAGCTTATTTTTCATTATTTATGAAAATATATATTATACTTGAACCTATCGTTGTAAGCTCTGCTTTTTAAAAGAATCTGGAAACTTTTCAGGAGTATCAGAATATATACACAGTATGTGGGAAGGATTTCTGTTAGGCTTTTATTACTATTAACTTGAATTTCCTAATTTAATAATGAGATTTCCATTCCTCTGTATATATTCTACAATTCTTATGTTATGGATTTTAATTTAGTGTAGTACTTTTATAGGAAATTATAAGAAATTTTCATGGGGAATGAAACTCCTGTCATTTTTTTCAAAGTATTTTTACATCTCAATTTAATTTGTTAATTTTTCCCACTGGGTTATGGACATGGCAGCACATAAGGTGAAACAAAGAGCCTGGTGTAAACAGGCAGTATATTGGAAAATTAACTTTTTTTCCTGTCAAGCCTTAGACTTCAGCTCAGGGCATGGGTGCTGTCCCTGAGCTTCTTTTACTCAAGGCTAGTACTCCGTGAACCACAGATTTGCATCTGGCTTTTCTAGTAGTTAATTGGAGTCTCCAGGGCTTTCTTGCACTGGTTGGCTTTGAACCTTGACCCTCAGATGTCAGTTTCCTGTGTACCTGAGTATCTAGGATGACAGGTGTGAGCCACCATCACCTAGCTGGAAAATTAATTTTTTGTTAGTTCATGGGGCTTAAACTCTGGGCCTGGACACGGTCCCTGAGCTGTTTAGCTCAAGGCAAGCACTCTACCTCTTGAGTCACAATGCCACTTCCAGTCTTCTGGTGGTCAGTTAGAAATAAGAGTCTTGCTGAGTTTGTTGCTTTGTTCCTGGGCTAGCTTTGAATCTTGATTCTCAGATCTTAGCCTCTTGAGTAGCTAGGAATACAGATGTGACCCCCTGGTGCCTGACAAAAATTAACTTTTTCAGTGTCTTCCATACATCAAAGCAGATCAAATAAAATATTAATTTGAAGGTGTTTTAATATGGTAAAATAGTCACATTTTGCCTTCCTATTAGTATTCTACGTTTGTCTTGCAGCACATTTTTTCCTTTATATTAGTCTTCTGAGTAGCCCTACTTTAGACATGTGATACTGTTTTTTGGCACTGATCATTCTGGTTTTATTTTCATTATCTTCGTTTGTATAAAAGTTTTCATTTAACACAACAGTTTATGAATAGAATGCACCTTGATAAGTGTCAGCTCTTTAACCATTCTCACTCATCCCTCCACAGACCTTCCCTCACTCTCTTACTTTTGTAGGCTATGTACTGAATTCTTTAAAAATATATTTATTATCTTTTAAGTAGTTCTACAGAGTTACCATTCACAAAAGCAGTTTATTAATACAGTTATGTTGATCAATGTCACTCCTTTCAACGTTCCCTGCCACTCTTCCCAACCCACCCCATCCCTTACATATCTTAATTTTAGGTTTCTTATTGATTTTCTTATTACCATTTAACAAAGCAGTTTATGTGTACAGTGCATCTTGATCTGTTATCCCTTCAACATCTTTACCCCCTTGACTCACCCTTCTCTTGTAGTCCTCTGTTCTGTGGTATATACAATGAATTATTTTTTTTATTAAAGAATTTATTAACATTGACTTTTACATATTTCAAATGTTTTTTATATATTTTTTATTGTAATTAGTAAAAGGGTTACATGATATTTGCCAGATAGAAGGTGCATTAATTCACATACATTGATACCCTTTCACATGTCTTGGTAACCTTTACCCTCCCCCCCACCTCCCACCCCAATCTTCGTTTTCCTCCCTTCCCTATCAAATTTCAAATAACCAAATACAAATAAATTCAATATATCAGATAACAAAGTGAGATACTGTAACAATATGAGATACCCAAGGGACAGCATAGTACATTAAGGACAACAGTCATTCGTTATATGGCTTTTGTTTCAATGTCCTGGAGGTCCTTTCAATTAGCTTCATACTATATGGCATTATGTCTCAAGGTTTTGCTCTATTGCAGATCTCTGCTAGAAGAGCCCAAGGTTTCTACTGATTATGACAAATGAGGGAAACCATTGAGCCTAAGTTCCTTTGAGTCTGGCTTACTTCACTTAATATGATTTTTTCTAAGTCTTTCCATTTCCTAACAAATGGGGTCGATGTCGTTTTTTCTGACAGCAGCATAGAATTCCATGGTGTACAAATACCACAACTTGTTGATCCACTCATCAACTGAGGGACATCTAGGTTGGTTCCATATCTTTGCTATGGTGAACAGTGCTGCAATGAACATTGTTGTGCTAGTGGATTTAGTATGTCTTTGTTTCTGGATGATTGGGTAAATGCCAAGTAGTGGAATTGCTGGATCATAGTGGAGTTCTATGTTTAGCCTTTTGAGTAGCTGCCATACTGCTTTCCATAGTGGTTGAATGAGTTTGCACTCCCACCAACAGTGTAGTAGGGATCCCTCCTGGCCATATCCCCCCCAGCATCTGTTATTATTAGTTTTCCTGATCCTGGCCATTCTAACTGGAGTGAGGTGGAATCTTAGAGTTGTTTTGATTTGCATTTCTTTTATGACCACAGATGTTGAACATTTCTTCATGTGTCTATAGGCCATTTTTGTTTCTTCTTCAGAGAAGACTCTCTTTAAGTCTTTGGCCCATTTTTTAGTGGGATGGTTGTTACTTTGGAGATTAGTTTTGGAGTGATTCAATTTTTTGAGCTGTTGATATATTTTAGATCTGAGGCCTTTGTCCGTTGTTTGGTTGGTGAAGATCTTCTCCCACTCTGTAGGCTTCCTAATTAATTTACTAGCTATGTCCTTTGCCATACAAAAGCTCCGCAGTTTAATACAGTCACACTTATCCAGCCTTTCTCTGATTTGTTGTGATTCTTGGTCCTTATTAAGAAAGTTTCGACCTGTGCCAAGGAGGCCTAGTGTATCTCCTATTCCTTCTTGTAAAGTTTTCAGTGTGTCAGCTTTTACCTCCATGTCTTTGCTCCATTTGGAGTTAATTCTAGTGCAGGGTGACAAAGAAGGATCCAACTTTAGTTTTCTGCAGGTGCTTAACCAGTTCTGCCAGCACAACTTGTTGAAGAGGCTGTCTTTCTTCCATTCTATTTTTTTGGCTCCCTTGTCAAAGATTAGGTGGCTATAGGTCTGTGGTTTAATATCTGGGTCCTTAGTTCTATTCCATTGGTCTTCAGGCCTGTTCTTGTGCCAGTACCAAGCTGTTTTGATAATTATAGCCCTGTAATAGAGTCTAAAGTTTGGAATTGAAATTCCTCCAACGCTGTTCTTTCTGCTAAGAAGTGTTTTTGCTCTACGGGGTCTTTTATTATTCCATATGAAATTTTGAATTGCCTCTTCTATTTCTTTAAAGAATGCCATTGGGATATTGATGGGTATTGCGTTGAATTTGTAGATAGCCCTTGGCAGGATTGTCATTTTCACAATGTTGATTCTTCCAATCCAGGAGCATGGGAGGTTTTTCCATTTCCTTCGTCCTTAGTTCTTAGTTCTTCCAGTTCCTTAGTTATAGTTAACAAGCAAGTATTCAAGAAGGGAATCTCTGTATACAATTAATGGCACTTAGATTTTAGAACATAATTAAAATTAATCTGAGGGTTTGTATGTCATAATATATAATGAATTCTTGCCTGCAGTATCCCCCTTCCCCCTAAAGCTTGTACCCCTCTCCCCCCTGCCTCATCTTACCTCCTTGCGAAGTATTTGTGTCCTGCTACTTATTTTATTGGGCTTTAACCTTAGTCTTTCTAATAAATGAGCCTAATTGTGCTCTGTATAGAGTATTTTATACTTAAGTTCATTCACTTATAACTTTTTGCATAATGCCCAGTGTATTTACTTGTAGATTTATAGACATATTCTAGCTACTACAAATGAGGAAAACCATATGACCTGTGTTTCTTTAGGTCTGGTTTATTTCACTTTATACAAGTTTTTCCAAGTCTTTCCATTTCCTTAGGAATGGTACCATATTATTCTTCAATTCTTGACTATATTCTCTCTCGTTTATTTATTTGTCTATCTCTTCCCTGTTGACCCCACCCCAAACCTTTCAAGTGCTTGCATCCTTGTGTTTGCCTTTTTAAGAAATTCCACTGTTTGAGATGGTATTTTGATGCCTTCAAAAATATTCTGCAGCTAGGCAGTGGTGGATTGTACCTGTAATCCTAGCTACTCAGGAGTCTGCGATCTGAGGATCACCATTCAAAGCTAGCCTAGTCAGTAAATTCGGTGAGACTTTTATCCCCAATTAACAGTGGATAAAAGCCAGTGGTGGGACTGTAGCTCAAGTGGTGAGTGCTAGCCTTGAGCAAAAAAGCTCCTAAACAGTGCTTAGGCCCTGAGTTCAACCTCTAGAACCAGATGGACACACACACACACACACACACACACACTTTACTCATTTATTTGATAACGTTGTCTATATAATTCTGTAATATAACAGAGTGTCTTAGAAGAGGTAATTTCTGGAGAAATGAAAATAAGCCTGCCTTATAGTTGACTAAAAATTAAGTGTATAGAGAAGAAATGAGTATATTGTATATTGGTATCTTTGTTTTAGGTTGATTACGTGTTTACAGATAAGACTGGAACATTAACTGAAAATTCTATGGAATTCATTGAATGTTGCATAGATGGGCACAAATATAAAGGTGAAATTCAGGAAGCTGATGGATTATCCGAGACTGATGGACCTTTGACATTCTTTGACAAAGCAGATAAGGTAATATTTTCTGCACCACTATTTTACCTACAAGTTATTTTTTATAGGCAAGGGTTACTTCTACATAGTGGAAATAAATTTTTCATAGGTGTATGACACCAACTTGATTTACCATTTGTTTGTTCTTTTGGCTTCACTTTTCTTGTTTTGCTAACATCTCTTGATTGAATAAATAAATGAAACATAAGTAGAGAAGATTATGGGGAATAGCATTTGCATAAAACTTTATCTCTGTGATCATAATTAAAAAAATATTAGTTCCTCCAAGAATGATTCTTCAGGTCATTTAAGACCTTAAATAAACCAAACTCTACTTATATCTGAGCTATGGCTGGATTGTGAATTACATAATTGAATTAATTCTTTTAGGCCATGAAATCATTGCATTGGTTTAGGTGTCACTATAGTGAGTTGAATGAGTTAATATATCCTTTAGTGATGCTAGTAGCTAAGAAGCAGTAGTCATTTTAGATAGTAGGGGCTAATTTGAATATTAGAAATGTACCAGTTTGCATTATTGTTTGTTGGAAATTTTAAGTCTCTGACATTAATATATTTATCTGTTCAGTGCCTGCGTAGGAATTAAAGTAAAAATGATACAGTTGTTCTGTTTCTGTTTAACAGAATCGAGAAGAACTCTTTCTGCGTGCCTTGTGTTTATGTCATACTGTAGAAATTAAAACAAACGATACTGTTGATGGAACTACAGAATCAGCTGAGTTAACGTATATCTCCTCCTCACCAGATGAAATAGCTTTAGTGAAAGGAGCTAAAAAGTAAGCATGTTTTATGCTTTTCCCAAGAAAGGAAAACCGCAGGATATCAGAGTTATTTTGGTTTTGCTCCATTTGCTCCTAATTCTATAATTACCCTCCTGTTATTTAATACAAAGCCAGAATACTTTTTGTAAAAGTTCATGAAAAATTCATGCCTAGGAAATGTTGTCTCAAAAAGATGTATTGTTTGAGCATGCTAGCCACAAGTTCAAATTTTCATATTTTGAAACTTATATTAACAGTGGCCACTTTTTATATAACATTATTTCTCCAGTGCTCCCAGCAATTTTGATGTCATCTGATAACTGACAGTCCTGTTTACCCATGAGCCCTCAAGATAATTAAGTGGCTAAAAGGTCACCCCTGTATGTTAGCTACAGAATTGGAATTACCAATTGTTTCTACTTCTGTTACGGACATTGACGTGTTCTGTGTTACCAACATATCCAGGAAAGGGAAGTGTAGTTGTAGATGGCAATCTTATGAAAGCAAAGAATCACCATGCATGAATAGGCCCAGTGTAAGGAGAAATTAATTATTCCTTAGAGATACACAAAGGTCTTTTTATTTTATTTTTTTATAGGTATGGGTTCACATTTTTAGGAAATCGGAGTGGATATATGAGAATAGAGAACCAAAGAAAAGAAATAGAAGAGTAAGTAGCTTTGTGTTTTGATGTATTGTCACTTCTTAACCCTATAGTTGAATTTAGATGGACTCAAAAATAGGGCAACAAAGGAATCTGATAGACCGACTTATAAGTATAGGAATGTATTCTTCCAGTTCAGAGTTTTATATAAATGTTTTAACATAGGAGTAATTTTTCATAATATGACAGAAGCAATTTTGTAGAAATTTCAGTTTGGTTCACATATGATTCCAGTATCCAGAGTGGGAGACTGCTGGACTCTTTCTGAAATTTACATGCCATTTTTATTCTCTAACACATAATATAATAAAAATCAAGATCTCTTGCATGAAATGTTCTGCTGTCCAAAGCCCATTCAGTCACTCTGAAATTTCATTGTTAATTTTGGTGTCCACTAGAATCTTTGTCTTATTATGGATGTTTAAGTGTGAAGCTCAGAGGAAGTCCCCCAATATCTCTGAATATTGGCATTTCTTATTTTGCTACAAAGAATTTAAGGAATATAGCTTCTTTGGGTTTTATGGCAGATTTTAAATAGGCTCTAAGATTAATTTGAATTTCTTCTGAAATGTAATGATCTTATCTGACTTCCATTCTGGCCCCTAGGGTCCAATCTCAAAATGTGTATGACATGGAGTAGCACTTGTATAATATTATCTCTTGATGACTGGATGCTCAGAAGCCCAGCATCAAATAAAAAAACAGTAGATGTCTTACACATGGTTCTGCTCTGCAACAGAACTCAATGACCCATCACTCATACCAAGGATAAAATATATAGTCATGTTTTCATGTTAGATATATGTATCTGAAGGTATTTTTTCAAGAAAATATCCAAGCTTTTTCTAATAATTACATCTTAAATATTTTGCATCTTTGCATCAGATTAGTAGGTTAACCATCCCCAATATAAACTTGATCTATGTCACAATGTCGATCTATAATAAAACCTAAATTGACTTCCTGTTGCTGTAAGGAGCAAATGCCAAATTTCTCTTTTTTTTACCAGTCCTGGTCCTTGAACTCAGGCCCTTGTCACTGTCCTTTGGCTTTTTTAAGACTGGATCTCTACCACTTGAGCCACAGCACCACTTCTGGCTTTTTTCTATGTATGTGGTACCGAGGAATCGAACCTGGGTCTTTGTGCATGCTAGGCAAGCACTCTACCACTAGGCTAAACTCTAAGCCACAAATACCAAATTTCTTAACTTACAAGTTCCCACTTCACCCTCTGATTTTATTATATCATCTTTTTGCTATTTTCCAATTGATGATTTTTCTAGGCATGATGTCCTTGGGCTATGAGTTACCATGCTACGGTGGCTATGTGCATTTTCTTCTGTTCCAAAAGCCATGGCCCTCACTTTCCACCATATTTATTCTTCTTAAAGAATTCACCCAAAGGTTGTTTTCCAAGAAAATTTCCTTCATTTGGCTTTCTTGTATACTCCCTCTCTCCCTTTTGAGTGCGTTTATATCCATACTTAATAGATTACTTGTAAGTTAACTCATTATCCTTTAATTCTCTTAACATATGGTGATGATCTCCTGAGACTCAAGCAGATTTACTTCAATATCCCAAAATCTAGTGCAGTGTAGTTACTCTCCTTACTATTTTAAGTAAGTAATAATAATGACATGGTAAGTAAGCTTACCCAATACTGACTTTTCTGCAGTAGATTCTATGCAGAGATCTTCCAATGAAAAGAGAAAGTACCAGTTGTACACAAAATGAGCTATTCTTACCCAACGAAGAACTATATTTATTTAAGATGTTAAATTATCTTAAAATTTTTCTATTGTTTTTTCTCAGTGTGGTGCAAGTATTTTACTTTTATCCATTTCTGTTTTCTTAAAGGTATGAACTTCTCCATACCTTAAACTTTGATTCTGTCCGCCGACGTATGAGTGTAATTGTAAAGACTGAAGGAGGTATACATCTTCAAACTTTTTTTTTCGATTTGGAGGTTTATATATTGCTCAACTATTTCTGTAAAGAGGATAATTTTGTGTAGTAGTGTATGATTAGTCTTGGAAAGCAGTACCATTTTATAGCTATACATGTTTATTTAGGACATATGTTCACACTTGCTAAATTTTCAATGTCAGTACCACTGGTATGATAGTAAATGTATCTTCTTGGAAATGAAAGTGTATTCTTCTATCCTGGCTATTTAGCCGGGATCTAAAAGGGTGGCTTTTGTGTGGTACAAGGTATTCATTTCTTACTACTGAACTGTAAATATGTACCAGGTGCAAAACCCATACTCATTACTTTCTAAGCACCAATAAGTCTATGCTGTGGTTATTTTATCAAGAAAACTGCTCAGTACCGTTGACTGGTGAAGTATTACCAGCAGTACAAGGCTGCAGTACAGAGAATTGCTGCTTATCCTCCCTGACCTTGGAACTTACACAACTGCTTTACACTCCCTGGAAGCAGATGAAGTGAAAATGACTAACTGAGACTTCTGGGAAAGGGTATTCTGGCTTCATTCCAGAGCTCAAGATTCTCACAGAGGGAAGTTTACCCTTTACATAGGAAACAGCACCATCAACCCAGGCTCCCTTATGTGTTTGGGAGACATCATGTAGGTTTGCCTTCTGCTCAGATTTTGAAAGACCCAAAGAGGAGCACTGCTCCTTTATTCACAGGCTCTCATATAGATACATTTGTATATGCATGTGTGTTTAACCAAATAGCAACAAAACCAAGGATGTTTGATTTACAAATATCCTTGATTTGTTTCCCACTCACTTTCTAAGTATTAAGCTTTTTTTCAATTCTGTTCTTTTAAATTTGAGATAGAATCCTGTGGTATAGCCCAGGTTGGCCAGGAACTGGTTCGTGATCCTTCTTCCCCTGCCTCCTGAGTGCTGAGTGCTGGGATTATAAGCATATAAAACCACACCTGGGGCCGAGAGTTTGGCCTAGTGGTAGAGTGCTTGCCTAGCATACACGAAGACTCGGGTTCAATTCCTCAGTACCACATACATAGAAAAAAGCCGAAGGGGTGCTGAGGCTCAAGTGGTAGAGCACTAACCTTGAGACAAGTCCAAGGACAGTGCTCAGACCTTGAGCTCAAGCCCAGGACTGGACAAGAAAAAAAAGTTTCAATTTTCTGCCTTCTTCACTCCCTCCACTCCTTCCACACTCCTTCCCCTCCCTTTCTCAACTGTACTGCAGTTTGTTTTGTTTTTGCCAGTCCTGGGGCTTGAACTCAGTCCTGGGGCTTGAAATTTTGCAAGTCCTGGGGCCTTGGCACTGTACCTAAGGCTAGCACTTGAGCCACAGCACCACTGCCAACTTTCCCTGTGTATGTGGTACTGAGGAATCGATCCCAGGTCTTCATGCATGCTAGGCAAGCACTCTACCACTAGGCCACATTCCCGTCCCTATACTGCAGTTTGAATTCAGAACTTCATGTTACTGAAGCAGGCGCGGTTTGAATTTAGGACATTGTGTTAAGGAGGCACTCTGAGTCATGCCCTGTTCCTTTTTTTCTCTATAGTTAATTTTTCATGTAGAATATTATATTTTTGTGTAGAGTCAGCCTCCATAGTAATCTTCCTACCTATGGCCTCTTTTTTTTAAAGAATGTATTAACATTGATTTTTACATCATATTGGCTTCCTACTTCTTTGTTGTTTGTTTTTTCAGTTTTTAAGCTAGAGTCTGTGTTTTGTTTAAGATCAGTCTCACATGGCAGTCTTTCAAACCACGATGCCTAGCATTTTTGTTTATATGGAGGATCTTGCTGTCTTTTTGCTTCAGCTGGCCTTGGACTAAACTGTTCCTGATTTGTGCCTCCCCAGCAGTCCAATTTCTTCCTTGTAAAAGGATAGAGACAACCCTTGGAGAATATATCCCACATTAATCATACTCTGTGATGTGACTACAGAGTCATGTAATTGATTTTGTCTATGGATTTAGTTTATGAATTTTAAACACACTTTGGGTGTGTATTTCACACACAACTGGATGGGAAAGGCCTTAACAATTATCTCAATGTTCATCTTCAAATTATAAATCCAGTGCTTTTTTTTAATTTTAGGAGACATCATTCTGTTTTGTAAAGGAGCAGATTCAGCCATTTTCCCCAGGGTACAAAACCATGAAATTGAGTTAACTAAAAGCCACGTGGAACGTAATGCAATGGTGAGCCTATGCCTTTCTCCTAATAATGATCATGCTTACGGGATTGCTGTTTAAATGGATGTTTAAATTAATTTATTCATTTTATAGTCTTTTTTTTTCCATTTCTGGGGCTTGAACTGAGGACCTAGACACTATCCTTAGGCACTTTTTGCTCAAGGCTAGCACTTGGCCACTTGAGCCACAGCGCCACTTCCAGCTTTTTTGTGTGTATGTGGTTCCAGGGAATTGAACCTAGGGCTTCATGCATGCTAGGAAAGCATGCTACCACTAGGCCACGCTCCCAGACCTACAGTCTATTGGTGTATATAATATTTTCTTATTTTAATATGAAATATCCTAAAACTGAATTTGCAGCATTGAAACGTCTCAAAAATCTTTATTCAAGTGTGGGCATCGATAGCTCATGTCTGTAATCCTACCTACTCAAGGAACCGAGATTTGAGGATCATGATTCAAAGCTGATCCTGGGCAGGAAAATCCACGAGACTTTTCTCCAAAGAAACTAGAATTGGAGCTGTGGCTCAAGTGATAGAGCATCAGCTTTGAGCCAAAAAAAACCCCTCAAGACCAGCTTCTAAGCTCTGAGTTCAAGCCCCAGAACTGATCAAAAAAATAGAATCTTCGTTAAGCTAGATGAAAGTGGCATATACTTATTGTAATCCTAGGTGCTCAGGATGTAAGATCAGAGGATCGTAGTTCAAAGTCAGTCCAAGTGAATCATCTCCAGTTAACCAGCAAAAAGCTGTGGCTTAAATGGTAGAGTGCTAGCCTTCAGTTAAAAAAAATTAAGAAACCTTGCCCAGGCCCTGAGTTCAAGTCCCAATACTGACATCAAAAAAAGCCATTAAAATTACTATTATTTTGTTACTCTAGATGTTAAATACATTTTTAGTTGCAATTTGTTCGTTTTTCAAAAAAAATTTAAGATGTCAGAATTTCTGGTTTGTATGTGTAAATAATACTATCTTTAGAAGCTATAGGGTTTGGGATAACTAATTCTTCTGCTTTGCTTTTAGGATGGGTATCGGACACTCTGTGTAGCCTTCAAAGAATTCACTCCAGATGATTATGAAACAATCAACAGACAGCTAATAGAGGCCAAAATGTCCTTACAAGACAGAGAAGAAAAAATGGAAAAGGTTTTTGATGATATTGAGACAAACATGAATTTAATTGGAGCTACTGCAGTAGAAGATAAGTAAGTAACTAGAAAATGATATTATTTTAATGATCAGCCATATAGGGTGATATCACCCTATAGATGAGTAATTTCTTCATGCTTTGACTTCTCATTTAGCTTTCCTTTCTGTACGAGCTTACAGATTTATTTATTTTAGCAAGAATAAAAACTTATCCCAGATGTTCGCCAGTAGCTTACACCTGTAATCCTAGCTACTTAGGAGGCTGATATCTGAGGATGACAGTTCAAAGTCAGCCCAGGCACAAAAGTCCATGAAACTTGTATCTCCAATTAACTACCAGAAAACAGAAAGTGGTGCTGTGGTAGAGTATTATCCTTGCACTCAAGAGCTCGGGGACAGTACCCAGGCCCCAAGTTCATGCCCCACAACCAACCAAAAACAACAACAACAAAAACTTACCCCAGGTTTTCAATTGTTTGTGAGAAAGGCTTTTAAGTTAAATATGTGTAACTTAAAAAATAAATTAGTTATCACTAGTCTGTTTTGAATGGTAACTATGCCACCCATTTAAGTAGACATTTGTAAAATATTTTTACTATGTATAAGAGTCATCATTTGACCTGGTGCCTGGAAGAACAGGTTACGATTTTGACATAGAGATGTACAGAAAAGACATTGACAGTAGACTAGTACCACAAAAATAATAATCTAACCTAATTTAGCCAGAGTATATTTTTTGCATACTTTGACATAATATGCTTTAAATGTACAAGCTAGATGTGATTCTGACAGTTGATCTGCTTAATTTTTAGAATCTCAGTATTTCTGGGAATTATAATTGCAACATATAAGGCTTAACAAAAGAATTTTTCACATTTATTTAATCAGAGTGGAAGGCACTGAAATTCTATTGATAATCATTTAGCTGAATTTCATTGCTACTGTATGGCCCAAAGTAATCCATCCAGCTGGATACAGTGACATTAACCATTTATTATATTGTTTAGTTATGTGTGTTCTCACATGGATGTAAGACTTATTTCAAAAACTGAAACCATTTCCTTACAACTGGGGCAATGTCGAAGCATAGAGTTCTGTTGTGTATATAATACCACATATTCTTGATCCATTCATCTACTGTGGGGTATCTGATGATTCCATATCTTAGTTATGGTAAATAATGCTGTAATGAACATGGTTATTCTCTAGTATGGCCTTGTTTGTGGTCATTTGGGTAAATGCCCAGGAATTGGACTGCTGAGTCATGGGGAAAGCTCTATGTTTAGTCTTTTGGGGAAACCTCCATACTGCTAAGGAAGACCTGGCAAAAATTATATTAAGTGAAGCAAGCCAAGCCCAAAGAAATAAGATTGATTACATGGTCTCCCTCATTTGTAATAACTAGTATGTTTATGGTATTCTTTCTTTTTCTGTCAGTCATGGGAGTTGGATTCTGGGCCTAGCTGCTGTCCCTGAGCTCCTCAGCTCAAGGCTACCTTCCTACCCCTGAGCCACAGCACTACTTTGGGTTATCTGGTGGTTAATTGGAGATAAATGTCTCACAGACTTTAGTGGCCAACCTGGCTTTGAACCATGATCCTCAGATCTCAGCCTCCTGAGTAGCTAGGATTATAGGTGTGAGCCATATGCCCAACCTTATGGTATTCTTAGTGGGAGATCACAATAGCCAAATCATTAAGTGCATAGGACCATATATAATGAAGCATATTAAAATGAACTCCCAAGAATTGGAAATAAGAGCTTCTTCTTATATCTTGTATGCAGTTATTTCTATTTTTTCTTTCTGTTTTAGTTTTCTGTACCCTTTGTCTTGTATATAAGCTTATCTGATCTGTGGAAAGGAAAGGGAACTACAGAAACAACAGGACAAAGGATGAACTAATGCAACAGTGATAATCACTAGGCACTATGTTGGAAATTATCCTTACATTTTGAGGGGGGTGAGGAGTGGTAAGCAGGAGAAAATGATATAGGGGTAACAAATGCTTAAAAAGGAATATACTCATCACTTTACTTTTGTAACTGTAATCCCCCTGTTCATCTACTGTACAAAAAAACCCACAGAAACAAATAATCAGCAAAAAGCAGGAATAGATGGGGCCAGGAGTTTGGCCTAGTAGTAGAGTGCTTGCCTAGCATGCACAAAGACCAAAGTTTGATTCCTTGGTACCACATACATAGAAAAAGCTGCAAGTGGTGGTGCTGAGGCTCAAGTGGTAGAGCTCTATCCCTGAGAAAGTCCAAGGACAGTGCTCAGGCCCTGAGCTCAAGCCCAGGACTGGCCAAAAAAAAAAAAAGAATGGAGCTTTGGCTCAAGTGATAGAGTGTGGACCAAGTAAGCTCCTGGCCCAGGGTTAAATTCAGGCATTGCCACACACACAAAAATTTACCTTGAAATGTAACATTTAATGGAATATGATAATGTGATAGTGAATGGAAACGTTTTTAGCTTAAAGTGACAACTCAAGAGATATTAATTACCCCAAGAGCTTTTCTGAATTTCCTTACTTGAAATAATTCTTCCTCCTCCTCCTCCTCCTCCTCCTCCTCCTCCTCCTCCTCCTCCTCTTCCCTCCCTCCCTCTCTCTCTCTCTCTCTCTCTCTCTCTCTCTCTCTCTCTCTCTCTCTCTTTCTTTTCTTTTCTTTTCTTTTCTTTCTTTTCTTTCTTTCTTCTTGAACTCTGGAACTGGGCACTGTCCCTGAGCTCTTCAACTCACGGCCCTCACCCTACCCCTTGAGCACCACTTTCAGTTTTCCCGTGGTGAATTGGAGATAAGGGTGTCATGGACTTTAGTGCCTGGAATGGCTTTGAACTGTGATCCTCAGATCTCAGCCTACTGAGTAGCTAGGATTACAGGCATTAGCCACTGCACCTGGCTTTCTCCCCTTCCCCTTCCCCTTCCCCTTCCCCTTCCCCTTCTCCTTCCCCTTCCCCTTCCCTTCCTCCTCTTCCTCCTCCCCTTCTTCCTCTCCTTCTCCTCCTCCTTCAACTTATTCTTCTCCTTCTTCAACTTCTTCTTCTGGCTTGAATTCTGGGCCTGGTCACTGTCCCTGAGCTCCATTTGCTCAAGACTATCAATCTAATACTTGAGTCACAGCACCACCTTTGGGTCTTTCTGTGATTAATTGGAGTTAAAAGTCTCATAGGAAGTGGCACTGTGGATCAAGTGGTATGGTGCTAGCCTTGAGCTGAAGATCTCAGGGACAGCACCTAGGCCCAGAGCTCAAGCCCCATGACCAAAAACAACAACAAAAAAATGTCTTCTAGACTTACCTGACCAAGTTGGCTTTGAACTTTGATCCTTAGGTCTCAACCTCCTGAGTAGCTATGCCCATGGCTTTGAAATTTATTTTATTTTCATTTTTTTCCAATCCTGGGGCTTGAACTCAGGGCCTGAGCACTATCCTTGGGCTTTCTCAAGGGTAGAGCTCTACCTATTGAGCCACAGCACCACTTTCAGCTTTTTCTATGTATTTGATACCAAGGAATTGAACCCAGGACTTAATCCATGCTAGGCAAGCACTCTACAACTAGGCCATACTCCCAGGCCCTGAAATTCATTTTAATAATCAAAACTTTGAGACTGGGAACGTGGCTTACTGATAGTGTTTTTATAGCATGCATGAGGCCCTGGATTCAATTCCTCAGTACAAGATAAACAAAAAATAATAAACATATTAATTTAAAAACAAAAACAAAAATCTTTGAGCCAGGTGCTGGTGTCTCACACCTATATTTGTAGGCATTCTGCTCACAGACAGTGTCAGGCCCTGAGTTCAAGCCCCAGTATTGGTTAAATATATAAACTTTTGCCAGAGATAGCACACTGAAGAACAAAAGATATATAAGAGAACTAGCTATGACAAGGACTCTATAATTGTTATGAATTACAAAAAGTATTTAATAAGCCTTCTTGCAGAATCTCCAAAAGGACTTCTGAAGGTTAATGAGATTTCTGTGTTAACAGGTTACAAGATCAAGCTGCAGAGACCATTGAAGCTCTGCATGCAGCAGGCCTGAAAGTCTGGGTGTTAACTGGGGACAAGATGGAGACAGCCAAATCCACTTGCTATGCCTGTCGCCTTTTCCAAACCAACACTGAGCTTTTGGAATTGACCTCAAAAACCATTGAAGACAGTGAAAGGAAAGAAGATCGATTACATGAACTATTGATAGAATATCGTAAAAAGTTGTTACATGAATTTCCTAAAAGCACTAGAAACCTTAAAAAGTAAGAAAATAAAAAACTTTCTTCTATTTACACATTAGGACCAATGTAAATAATAGATGCTTATGCTGAATTCATTTTCTATGATTTATCATTCAATTTATTGGTGTTGTACTCTTTAATTGCAAACCTTCCCTGAGGACTTAGGCAATAGCCCATTTGATATGGACACTTTCATTTTCCACCTCTCTTTTAACTTCAAAGAAAACTACCGTTTTTCAAGATCCTTTATAGCTTCTTTTCCCCTTCCAGTTCATATCAGTTATCAAGCTTTAGCCATATTTCTGTTCTTACCATTATAACACCACACCAAATACCTAGCCTCTCATACCTCGAGTCCTTAATCTCCTCTACTACATGAGTGATTTTAAAATCAAACTATCCATATCACAAATTTCTTTAGAAACCTTTGGTAGTTCTTCATTACCAAAACCCTCAAATGACTTTCATATGACTCGACTCATTTTTCCAGTATATTTCAATATGCATTTTCTCCCTTTACTTCTTTTGTCCCTGACTTGAAGTTCCATTTTAAATACCATATCTCACAAAGAATATCATATTCTTTGCTATATGTATTTATTGTCCTGGTAAATAAGCATTAACCATTTATTACATATTTTAGTTAAGTGTGTTTTCTCATGTATGTGCCTACAAATTTTCTGTTCCCCACGGAAAGATTAACCAAGAATTTTTTTTTGAAATAGGTCTTGTATTGTGGTTCAAATGGTAATGTATCTACCTAGCAGTCATGAGACTCTTGGGTTCAAACCCCAATACTACTCCCCAAAATATCCCCCTAATAATGTTGGTATTTTCTCTGTAGTGGTAGGGATTAAACCTAGGGCCTTAAGCTGCTAGACAAGTACTTTATCATTAAGCAACATCACCAGTATAATATGATCTTCTATACTTGTTATTTATCAATATTGCTTGGTTGGTTATTGGGCTGCTGTTTTCTACTCGGTATATCAAGTATATGAGAAAGTAAGCAAAGAAAGAGAATAGTTAATGTTGGTTTAGTGGATAAAATGTGCTTCAAAATTACAAAGCAAGCTGGGCACCAGTGGCTCATGCCTATAATCCTAGCTACTCAGGAGGCTGAGATCTGAGGATCACGGTTCAAAGCCATCCCAGGCACTAAAGTCTGTGAGACTCTTATCTCCAATTAACCACTAGAAAACCGGACGTGGAGCTATGGCTCAAGTGGTAGAGCACTAGCCTTAAGCTGAAGAGCTCAGGGACAGCACCCAAGCCCAGTGTTCAAGCCCCATGACCTATTTCCCCCTCTAAAAAAAGTACAAATTTTATAAAAATCACTATGTCATAAGATATAAAAATATTCAAAGTTTGTAAATATCACTATGGCCTAAGATATAAGAAATATTTAAAAAACAAATAATCGAATATATTAGGCCTTCATTACTCAAAGATTGGCTCATAGTATTTTTTTAATCATTGGACAGCTTGTTTGACATGCAGATTTTAATGACATCCCCACGAGAGCCTGTCACACATTAATTATGTGCGTGTGTGCTAAGACTGAGGCTTCAAATCAGGGCCTAAGCACTAGACCTTAAGCTTCTTTGCCTAAGGCTGATGCTCTACCAGTAAAGCAAGATCTGTACTTGCAGCTTTTTGGAAATCAACTGAATTTAAGAATCTTACAGAATTTTCTCCCTGGGCTATCTTCAAACCTTGATTCTCAGATCTCAGTTTCCTGAGAAACTAGGATTACAGAACCACCCAAAATGAATTTGCACACATTAAATTTTGAGTAGTCTTAAATTTACACAACTGAGTCTATAATTGGGGTTTTCTTATATCTAGTACTTCCACTGTGATAACTCAATGAATACCCAAGATTCAAGGAGTGTGTGTGTGTGTGTGTGTGTGTGTGTGTGTGTGTGTGTGTGTGCGTGTGTGTGTCCCAGGCTGTGTGTGTCCTGGGGCTTGAGCTCTGGACCTATGTGCTGTTGCAGAATTTTGTTTTGGGGGTGGGTTTGTATATGTGTGTATACATGTGTGCTCAAGACTAGCATTCTACCATTTGAGCCATAGGTCCACTTCTGGCTTTTTGGTAGTTACTTGGAGATAATAACTAAGAACTGTCCTCCACAGTGTGGCTTTAAACCTTGATCCTCAGATCCATAGTCTCCTGAATAGCCAGGATCACAGTGGTAAGCCACTCCCACCTGATCCCACCATACCTTATGAAGCATTGTTGCATTTAAGGACCTGTGTTCTATGGATAGTTCATCAAACATACTAGAGAAAGATCTCTCATGATTTGTTTAACCCACATCCAATTTGTCTTTTCTCCATTGCAGTGTTCTTAAGGAGTTTCAGATTAATTGATGATTTGTCTTTATTACCAGTCAGTATCACTTTTAACTAGTCTTACGGATTGAATGATGTGCAAGTCCTAAAATTGAGCTTTAATTTTGATATACAAGTAGACTGTGCACATATCTTTATTTATATACTTTAAAAAATTTACATTAAACTATATAGACAACTTAAATCTCCGAGATATAACAGAAAGTTGTACTATTATTAGAAACAATTGCTTATTTGGAATGAACAGGTCAAAGAACCAGACTGATGACTCATCTGGGACACTTCTCCCTGCCATTTGAAACATCAGGATACTAGATAAAAATGTTTAATAGATTCAAACACAACATTATAAAATCTTTTTCAGAGCATGGACAGAACATCAGGAATATGGATTAATCATTGATGGCGCTACACTGTCGCTTATACTAAATTCTAGTCAAGACTCCAGTTCAAACAACTACAAAAGCATTTTCCTTCAGATCTGTATGAAGTGCACTGCAGTGCTTTGCTGCCGGATGGCACCATTACAGAAAGCCCAGGTAAATGAATAATAGGTAATTTTCCATTCTGGGTCATTCAGGATGAATCTAAAGATTTCTTTCCTGCCTTTTTCCTCTTTGTAATTCAATTCAGGAGTCTTCTGGATTGATTGAAACCCGTGCTCTATCTTGTCCCCTCAAACTTGCTGTCTAGTTCTCAATTTCTACCTTTCTTTAATGAGTTCTTGGTACCAGCTGCCTTCTTTCATTGTTCCTTACTCTGCATGACATTAACCCCGTGTGTCCTGTTCTTTCCGCTTCTATTACTACACTGGTTTCCTTGCAAGCAATCCTGGCCCTATTCCTTGCATCCTCTCATACTCTTCCTTATTTCCTAGGGGAAGAAAAACTGTCAGCAGGGAGGAGGAAGAGATAACACTGTAGTCTTGATTTTCCACTTTTTTTGTGTGGCTCATAGGGCTTGAACTCAGCCTGAATGCTGTCCCTGAGCTCTTCAGCTCAAGGCTACCGCCCTACCCCTGGGCCTGAGCTTTGTCTCTTGAGTTCTTCAGCTCCAGGCTACCACTGTACCCTTGAGCCTAGCCCCACTTCCCATTTTCTAGAGGGTAATTGGAAATAAGAGTCTCAGGTCCTTTTGTGCAGAGGCTGGCACTGAAACTTGATCCTGAGATCTCAGCCTCCTGAGTAGCTAAGATTACAGACGTGAGCGACTATGCCTGGGTGATTTTCTACTTTTATTCTATGATCTTGTAGATCTTTTGGGGGGGGGGTGGAAGGTCATGGGGCTTGAACTTGGATCCTGTCCCTGAGCTCTTCAGCTCAAGGCTATTAACCTATCCCTGGGCCTGGATGGTGTCCCTGAGCTCTTCAGCTCAAGGCTATTGTCCTACCCTTGTGCCAAGTCCCTTTCCGTTTTTCTAGAAGTTAATTGGAGATAAGAGTCTCAGGTCATTTTGTGCCGGGCTGGCTTTGAACCTTGATCCTCAGATCTCAGCTTCCTGAGTAGCTAGGATTACAGGTGTGAGCCACCACAAACAGCTCTTGTGGATCTTAACACAAACCTTTGTGGCCTTTACTATCATATATTCATTTGATCTGGTAGAGTCCTTGAAGTGAATCATGTCAGAAGAAGGAAACATTCTGACGTCTAGTAAGGATGGTAGACAAGGTTTTTGACAGTTTATGCATGTACAGAACCAGAAACAAATAGGTAATGTTGTTACATTTTAGATGGCTATATTCTTCTGTTTCTGAGAATTTACACATATGTACAAATGACCTTTATATTTGTAAAACTTGCATTTACAAGTCAGATATAATCCCCTAATTATAGTCTAATGCCACATTCTACTTTGACTTTATTCTTTTTGTATTTACTGTTTAGATTGTCAGAATGGTGAAGAATTTAAAAGGCAGTCCAATAACTCTGTCCATAGGAGATGGTGCCAATGATGTTAGCATGATCTTGGAATCCCATGTAGGAATAGGTAAGAAACACAATGATCAGGCAGCTATAAGTTATCATTATTGCTTTTACATAGAATGTTTTATATTCTAGTGAAATGGTTTTGGTTGCTTGTATTAAGTTTGGATTTGGTGGTGATGATTGTTAACCTAATGAAGGGCCTTATCCTGACAATCCCAAAGTATACTACCACTGGTGGAAATGTGGTCACACAAAGTTAGAGTATTATTTATTTATTTATTTTAGTCGGTCTTTGGGCTTGAACTCTGAGCCTAGGCATTGTCCCTGAAGTCTTCAGCTCAAGGCTAGTGCCCTATCAGTTTGAGCCACAGCACCATTTCTGCTTTTCTGGTGGTAATTGGAGATAAGAGACTCATGAAGTTTTGTGCCCAGTCTGGCTTTGAACTGGGATCCTCAGATCTTAGCCTCCTGAGAGTAGCTAGGATTACAGTGTGAGCCACCAGTGCCTGGCTAGAGAGCATTTTTAAGTAAGAAAAATAAAGTGATTTCTTGAGTCCAATAACAGCACAATTGATTGTTTAGCTCATTTTGAAAGTATGGGTGAAATTTATTTGTTTTCCATCTTTGGCCAAACTGTCTGTGTGTGTAGTTGCACTATATATTTTAAGATCCTTAAGTGTTGAGGGTTAAGAAATAATTGACTTGTTTCCCACATGGGAGTATCTGTGAGTAATTAGTACTATAGTATTGAATATCCATGTTGGCTTGCACAAAAAACTTTTATGCCACACCCACCATTTTTTTTCATGTCAGACTGCTGTTATGCAAAGCCCAGTACCCCAACATTACTTTTGGAAGTGCTTTGGTATAATGTGTCAAATTTTACTATCTTGGGGACTGTACTGTAATTTAGATACCAAATTCTTATTCCCATTTGGAAGTAGACATATTTAGCACAGAAGTCTAAGCTCTGCTCATTTGTTATGTGGAAGTGGCATAAAAGCTTTTTGAGCTCATAAAATTGATCATTGGGCAGACAGTTTCATTCATTGAAAGAACTTCACTACCTTCCTATTTAGCTCCTGGACCACGAAACATATGTTTCCGAGTTTCCTAAGTTTAGCAACTGGTCACAATTAAGAACTTACTGAGTCCTTTAAAAATAATTTTCAAAAGTAGTCTTTTTTTGGAGGAGGGGCTGGGTGCTGTCTCAGAGCTCTTCAGCTCAAGGCTATTGCCTTACTCCTTGAGCTACTTCCAGTTTTCTAGTGATTAATTGGAGATAAGTGTCTCACAGTCTTTAGTGCCCAGGCTGGCTTTGAACCACGATCCTCAGATCTCAGCCTCCTGAGTTGGTAGGATTAGAGGTGTGAGCCACTGCTCACTGCAAAAGTAGTCTTTTAACTCCCATTTCTTGTGAGGGAAGCAGGAAAGGTTTCTCCTTTTTTTCTTCTTTTACTACTTTATCTTGTTATAACAAAGTAAGTCCTTGGTAAAAACTAAAGAAATGATAATTTTCCAGTTAGGTTCCTTCATATGGCTTTGCTTTGTATGAATAAAAGAATTATTCTGGACATTTATGTTATTATGAATAACTTGTTATCAATTTAACTTTAATTTGATATCAGTATCCTTGCTAAAGAAAACTCTTTGAAGCTGGGCACTGGTGACTCATGCCTCTAATGTTAGCTATTCAGGAGGCTGAGACCTGAGGACCTGGTTCAAAACCAGCCCAAACAGGAAAGTCCATGAGGCATTTATCTCCAGTGAGCCACCAGAAAACTGGAAGTGGCACTGTGGCTCAAAGTAGAGCATTAGCCTTGAGCTGAAGAGGTCAGGGACAGCACCAGGCCCAGAGTTCAAGCCTCATGACAGAAAAAAAGAAACCCTTTTTAGTTAATAATAGCTGAAGTAGGCAGTTGTCATAGCATTTAATCAATGTATAAATGTAAGAACAAATCACAAGGTTACTTAACATATAATATGCTCACTCTATGGAGATGCTGTCTTTTTAGGAATTAAAGGCAAGGAAGGTCGCCAAGCAGCCAGGAACAGTGATTACTCCGTTCCAAAGTTTAAACATTTAAAGAAACTGCTGTTGGCCCATGGACATCTGTACTATGTGAGGATAGCACATCTTGTACAATATTTCTTCTATAAGGTACGTGATAAAGTATTTGAAATTTTACTTTTGTATTTAATTCAGCACAGACTCGGCTTGATCATAGTTCCCCCCTCCCTTTTTATGTTTCTTTGGCTGTCTTGAAATTTTCCCTCAGCAAAGCAGTGATGGTCTGTTTAATGAATTAGTACCAATTAATGTTTCATGTTTATAATATTTAAAGTTTAATGTTTATAACTTCAATGTTTGATTCCATTTAATGAATTGATAGCTTTAAAAGTATACAAATCTAGCCAGGCATCAGAGACTCACAATTATAATCCTAGCTACTCAGGAGGCTGAGATCTGAAGATTACAGTTCAAACCCAGCCTAGCCAGGAAAGACTATGAGAATAATTTACCACCCCCCAAAACTGACAGAGGTAGAGCATTTGGATAAAAAAGCTCACAGACAGTGCCCAGACCCTGAAATCAGGACCAGCACACAAAAAGTATGCAGCTCTAGAATTTTTGACAAGTGTATGTATCTATATAACCACCACTTTGAAAAAAATTGTTGTTTATTATACCACACATATATGATATAGTATATGTAAACATAGATGTGATAGATGTAATATTCACATTAGTTTTACCTGTTCTATGGCTTCATATAAGTGGAATCATGTCCTTTTTTATGTGTGACTTGCTGCACTTAGCATAATATATTTGATCTTCATGTTAAATCTTTTTTTTTATTTTGTTTTTGGTCAGTCCTATAATTTAACCTCTGGGCCTGTATACTGTTCCTGAGTTTGTTTGCTCAAGGCTAGCATTCTACCACTTGAGCCACAGCACCACTTCTAGCTTTTTCAGTTTATGTGGTACTGAGGAATCGAACGCAGGGCTTTATTTATACTAGGCAAGCACTGTACCACTAAGCCACATTCCCAGCCCCTCATCTTGTATCAATAGTTGGTTCTACCTTTCTTCCCTCCCCCCCACCCCCACAGTGATGGAATTTAAATCCAGCTAGTTGTCAAACTAGTGATAGGTCTTAATGCACTTACACTGAATTCCAACTCTTAAATTATTCCTTTTAGTAACAGAATCTGTGAAATTTCACAGATAAAACTGGAGAGTTACACGATGCAAAAGGTGATAGAACTAGGGCTGTTTACTTGCTCAACTACCTGTCCTATACTACAGGAATCCATGTGAAAAGTATGTTTAGAGGGCTATAACTTGCCTTAGCTTCTCTTCTAGGTAAAGTCAGCTATATTCTCACAATAGACTTACTTAAGTCTAAGTTTTTTTCTACTTAACATCTAGGGGTCTATTGGGTTTTGAATGACTGGTTATTTTCTCATATCTTGAAAATAGTGGGGGACCCCATGAGGATATGTCATGCAGCTGTACTTAGTAATCTGACCTTCCTCCACAAAAATGTAGGATTTTGGCCTGCAATTCAAGCAATTGCCACCAGATGGAAGAAGTGATCTGTTAAAGAACAAAACAAACATGGCAAATACTGATCAGAAATGGACATTGCTGTTGACAATGTATAAGGGTTGGGAATTACTAATGAACATGATGCCTCCTATGTTCATTAATATGTCTATGTCTATCATTTGAATATTATCTTAACATTTTTTATTTTGGTTGCTGTTCGTCACAGGGCTTAAACTCATGACCTTGGCACTGTCCCTGAGCTCTTTCACTCAAGCGTAGTACTCTATCACTTGGAGCCACAGCTCTACTTCTGGAGCTAGTAGATTAATTGGAATAACAATGCCATAGACTTTCCTTCCCTGGGCTGACTTTGAACCACAACCCTCAGATCTTAACCTCCTGAGCTATGATTTCAGGCATGAACAACCAGCACCTGGCAATATTGTTCCTTTGATATTGCTATCTTTTGTCTGAAAACAATTTCTAGTGTTTTTAAAGTCCTTTGGTTGAGCTAAGAAGTCTTTTTTGTTTGTTTTTGTTCTTGAGACATGGTCTTATTATGTATGGAATCTAGACTAGCCTCAACTTCATCATCCTCTGACCTTAGCCCCGAAAGAACTCAGAATTATAGGCATGTGCCATTAGGCTCTGCTTTTCTTCTTTTCCTGGTATTGCGTCTTCAGATTGTCATTTCCCTACTTTTTGGATACTTTAGTGACAGGTCTTCCTACCTGTTTCCCCAACTAGGATAAAGTTTAGAAAATGCCACTTTTTATTTGTTCCTTGGAAAGATTAAGTTTGAAAATTTTCATTTATTTATTTTTTGTGTTTATATGATACCAAGGAATTGAACCTAGGGCCTCATACATGCTAGACAAGCATTCTACCACTAAGCCAGTTTCCTTGCCCAAAAGTTTATTCTTGGTCTACACAGTGACCTATCTTTGAAGAAACTCCTCCCAATCTCACCCTAATTCACCATATATGTTTCAATTAACTGCCTTGCCTTGATTACTGCTGTCAGCATATCTTAGTTATCTTGAAGACCTGGTTCATGTTGTAACTATTCAGTCAACAAATACATTTTGAATGTGTTACCATGTTCAGAACACTGTTTTAGTCACTGCAGACCCACTGCCTGGAACATGACAGGCAATATTCTATTCTTGTGGGGTTTTTTTTAATTTACATTCTAGTGGGGAAGGAATCACCCCAATTTCATGAATTTCCCCTATGATTCTCTTTAGAGCTCTGACTCCTGGCCTCAAAACAAATACCTTTTTTTTGTAGACTGCAACTTGTAACAGTACTCTGCATTGTATCAAAAGTGATACATACATGCAAATGTTGTGGACTTAATTCTTTGGTTCTGGCATTTATTCTTATGTTTCAAGGACAATTTGAAAAATATAGACTACATGGAGCCCAGAGTATGGCCTAAGTGTGCTTGCCTAGCATGCACAAAGACCCAGGTTCGATTCCTCAGTACCACATATATAGAAAAGCCAGAAGTGGTGCTGTGGCTACAGTGGTAGAGCACTAGCCTTGAGGAAAGCCCAAGGACAGTGCTCAGGCCCTGAGTTCAAGACTACATTTCTTTAGGACTATTCTGATCTATAATACATTCATTTAAATATCCTTAGCGTGACAGGTGATCATCCGTTGAGAATATATTTTATTTTCAGCCTCAAGTCTGTTAGAGGTAAGAGAATCTATGATAGAAGGAAGGACACTGGTATCCTAATGGACTCAGAAATAAACACCTGAAAGTACTTCCTGAAGGGAAATAAGATACATGAACAAATGGCAGCAGGACTATTTAAGTTTACTTTGAGTGACGGCACTCACTTGAAAATTCTAGTTCTCGTAATTTTGCTGAAAACATTCAATTTTGGTATTCGAGTCATGCTTACAGATATTTAACTTCCTAATGAATTCCAACTGTGCGATTTTTATGTTTGTTTTTAGTATTTCTTTAATTAAATGTTAAATCCTTTAGGAGAAAGATTGTTCTTTTTAGCATAACCAACAGTTCCATCTTTGCATGTAATAGATACTTAACAGTGCTATTTTTGACATAACAATAAAGCATTAGTTGCTAACTCTTGGTATCAACTTAATCTATAATTCCCTGACTTTATATTAATTCACTTTGAGATATTTACCTATGGCATAATGTAAATTTATGCTCCATTTGATATGTAAGAATTATTGGTCAGTAAGAGTTTATATTGCAGGAACAAGAGGATCTCATAAAGTAAGTGAAATCTAGTTCTGCTTTGGTAAAGCTAAACTTTGTCTTAATATGAATTAGAAATTTGATTCTTAGTTTCCTTACATCTCTGAAATAGAGAATTCTTTCTGAAATTAGAATGATTGAGGAGTCATTATAGACTGCTGAAGTACTATCTGTTGTTTCACTTTGTAAACTTATTCAAGAGAAAATACTTGTCTTAACATTTGGCTTAATTTTTTTTTCAGAACCTTTGTTTTATCTTGCCACAGTTTTTGTACCAATTCTTCTGCGGATTTTCACAACAGGTTTGTGCCTTGAGCTGTGTTTAATGTAGTTTACATTTGTTGCTAATCCATTAGAGATGTATCTTCAAAGTAAAAGGATTTCTTTCTTTTTCTTTAATAGTTTGTCTTGGTCTGGATTTTGGCAGAAGCAAATGATTTTATGTTTGATTTGCTCATTTTTATGTTCTTTCTCAGAAGTTTTCCTGGTATATCCTGTTAAAGTTGAGATTAAAAACAGGAAAATAATATTAGAATGTTTAGAATATTTTATGAATATTAGACTATTTCACATCTTCCTTCCTTCCTTCCTTCCTTCCTTCCTTCCTTCCTTCCTTCCTTCCTTCCTTCTTTCCTTCCTTCTTTTCTTTTTGTTGGCCTGTCACAAGGCTTGAAGTCAGGGCCTGAGCATTATCCTTGGGCTTTCTCAAGATTAGAGATCTACCTCTTGAGCCACAAGTACCACTTCCAGCCTTTTCTCTGTATGTGGTATGGAGGACTCAAACCTGGGTCTTGGTGCATGCTAGGCAAGCACTATGCCACTAGGTCACACTCCCGGCCTACATTTTTCTTTTACGCATATACAAAATGTGTTTCAATAGTTCTAAATGTTGAAATCTTTCATTCATCAAATAAAATCCCACAGCTTTTCAGATTCTCAGGTTGGTTTTTATAGAAAAACACTAGTTTTAAAGTTGGTCAGATAGCTGTAATTCCTCAAAGGTTACTTACATCAACTGTAAATATTTTGGCATCTGTTGTTCTGGACATTTATTACATAAAGCATATTCTATAATTACCTAGACACATAAAAGATGAGATGAATAGTACATTGCTTCTATTGGAAGTATAGTCAAATAAAATGACTCTTATACTGAACGACTCATAAATTTGTTAATCTATGGACAATTTAATAATTTTGTCAACCTGGTTTACCAAATAGTCTCTAATACTTATGTCAGCTGGGCAGCAGTGGCTCAAGTCTCTAATCCTAGCTACTTAGGAGGCTGAGATCTGAGGGTTGCAGTTTGATGCCAGCAGGCAGAATAGTCCCTGTGAGACTCTTATCTCCAATTAACTACTCAAGACCCAGAAGTGGCACTGTGGCTCAAGTGGTAGAGTGCTAGACTTGAGCACAAAATGGCTCAGGGACAGTGCCCAGGCCCTGACATTTAGACCTACAACAGATGAAAACTCTTAACTTACCTAGTACTTCAGTAATACCACAGATGTTAGAGAAGAGACTGAATTTAACTTGATTCCTTGTGGTAGAAAATGATGTTTGTTTTTCCTGAGTACTTGGCAGTGATCAAAGTCATAACAAGTCTCAAACCCCCATGCAACTTCCAGTATTGTGATAGGGAAAGACAGACAGCAATTGCATATATGATGGGAGATAGCTAGTATGTGTCCTGAAGAATATAAATCATAAAAGCATAGAATCTGACTGGGGAGAGTGTTGCTATTTTAGAAAAGCTCATTTGGAAAAATTATCAGATATGGCAACATTTGGGCAGAGACTGAAAGAGCTTAAGGAAGGACTGTGCAGACATTCCTATTGGGTAAAAGGGAGGTCTCTCTGAGATGACAAATCATCTTTTTTTTTTCTATGATGAGGATTAAACCCAGGGCCTTGTTTATGTTAGCTAAGTACAGAGCCATCAGTAGCTTACAAAAAGTCTTTGTTTTTGCTTTTGGCCTTGTGTTAATGCTGAAAGTAGCAACCTTTATTGTATCTTTGGAGTACATGTAGCTACTCAGTCTTTTTTGGTACAGAACCACATTAGGTAGTCTCTGGAACTTGGAGAATAACACCATGAAGAATGTACAAATGGATTTAACCAAAATTAACCAAAAAGACCTTTCTTTACTAAAGCTAAGATGGTATTTATCTTTTTTTCTATGAGAAAGAATACATTTATAACAGGTTTAAGAAGAAACAGTATTATCAAGTAAACCTGTTGTTTGGGAAAATCTCTCTCCCCTAATTATGCATTTAAGAATTACAATTATCTGTCATGTAACCCTAGAGTACCATCATGAAACAAAAGTAGATTGATCCTTCTTTTGTTTAAATTAAAGTCAAGACTAAATTGCACACTAATCAATCTGAGCTGCTGTTTTAATTTACTCATTAGTGAAAATGAGTAGTTTCCAAAGAAAATGTACTATTATTTGCTACCAACTACTGTTCTCATTTGAGCAGTAGAAGGAATGTAGCACCTTCTTTGAGTGCTTTAATTCAATGAAGGATTTTTTTGCTTCATCAAAATATTTGTTTATAGAAAATATTTTGGAAGCACTTGCACTTACTATGTAAAGTTATCCAGTTTCATTTTATCAAGAATGTGGCATGTATTCTGTAATGGAGGCAAGATTTATTCACCCTCCTACAGCCTCTCTATGCCTCATACACCCCTTAGTCTGCCCCCTATCTCATATTTGAACTCCTTGATAAGCAAAGAGGAATTATCTCTCTGTCTCTAATACTTGACACTACTTACTAGACACTGAGTAAATATTCTGAAGTCAGCAACTATATGAACCAGTGCTTTGTTTGAGTTATTGCCAATATTTTTAGTCAATTTCCATTATGATAGTAATTGGATTTTTAGTACTTTAATGGAAAATAAATCATTGTGTCAATTTTGTCTCATTTAAATGCATTTTATTCTAAGGTATGAAAAATTGCACATGAGGTTTTTTTTAAATGATTGTATGGCAGCATCTAACAGTATCTAACACATTGTAGATACATAGAACTCATTAAATATTTTGTAAGATTGGCACACTCCTTTATAAATGTGTTAACAGTTTTCAGTCTATATTCACTCTCTCATCCTGTATTTATTGAAGGCTTTCTGTATGCCAGGTTCTATTTGAGGAGCTCAGATTGTAAAAGCCCTCCAAACCAAAGTTGATGCAAATTAAATTCATTATTATGGCTTATGATATAATTTATAAAAAGTTAGTAGAAAAATCTGTGAAATATTAATGAAGTTTCCTTTGCTATTCCAGAAATCATTATAGGGGACTGTCTTGTTTTAATGACTTTTACAAACATAAAATTTCAGGTGGAAGTGTAGCCTAGTGGTAGAGTGCATGCCTGGCATTCACGAAGCCCTGGGTTTGATTCCTCAGTACCACATACACAGAAAAAGCTAGAAGTTTTACTGAGGCTCAAGTGGGAGAGTGCTAGCCTTGAGATAGCTCAAGGACAGTGCCCAGGCCCTGAGTTCAAGCTTCAGGACTGGGGGGATGTGGAAGATGAAATTTCATCTTGTAGCTTACTGCCGTCTATTTCTTTTCTCTTTTGTATCTCATTTCAGCCACTATATGATGCAGCTTATCTTACAATGTACAACATCTGCTTTACATCCCTGCCTATCCTGGCCTACAGTCTGCTAGAACAACACATCAATATTGACACACTGACCTCAGATCCTCGATTATATATGTAAGTTGAGCATATGATTTACATCCCGACAGACTTTCTGAACTATGGGTTTCAGTTCATCTACAGGTGGAAAAGACAGCTGCTCACCTGGTTTCCTTATGTGGGTTTGTTCTGAATTTTTATCTTGACATGTTCCCTACATGTGGGTCTTATACTTGAATACATGTGAGGCATTTAATTCATTTTCTTTTGTTTTGTTTTTCTTTTCTTTTTTTCTTTTTCTTTTTGCTAGTTCTGGGGCTTGAATTCAGGATCTGAGCGCTGTCCTTGGGCTTTTTCAAGGCTAGAGCACTACCACTTGAGCAACAGCACCATTTCTGGCTTTTTTTTTCTATGTATGTGGTACCGAGGAATCGAACCTGGGTCTTCATGCATGCCAGGCAAGCACTCTACCACTAGGCCAAACTCCCAGCCTCCAAGTCATTTAATTCAGAAGCATGAATTACTACAACATGAACCTACATTGATATAGATTTCTGGGTATCTTAGAGAAAGACAACATTTTAACTGCCCAGAACAGAGAAAGCACACAAAGATTTTTTTTGATAGTTTAGTATATTGATTCTGACTACAGTGGATTGATCTGATGAGGCTATGTAACCTATTTTTTATACGCTGTTCCCCTTTGTTAGCTCCATTCCAAAACAGTTTTGTTCAAAAAAATAACTCATCAGGCTGTGATATTCATTTGTGTCAGTTGAAAATTGATCCTTTTATATGGATTGGAAACATGGTTTAAGAGATGATTTAAGAGATTTTATTTATCCCTATAATGTTCATTAATATATATTTAGTAACAGTTACATTATATGGATTTTTTTAGATTCCTCATCATCTTAAAGGTATTTACTAAGAAAAATATAAAGCATGCAAAGGTATAGAGAACACTTTTTTAAATTTTTCTGTTGCATAAAAACATAAAAATGGGACATAATAGTAAAGCTCCATTTGATTCTATAATATGCATTGTATAATTTAAAAATCACATTAAACATACCTAGACATCTCAGTTGTCTCACTTCTTCATACTGAAAACATTCAGTATCATTTCTTTTGGCCTACTGACACATAGTACACAATTGTTAGGTGTAGTCACCTTGCTATATAATAGTACAAGACTTCTTTATTTTTATTTTTTTATTTTATTTTCTTTCATGTATAGAGGGGTTACAGTTATATTCGCCAGATAGTGGATGCATTATTTCTCACACATTATTTCTCATGTTTTTGTCCTCATTTCCCTCCACCCCCAGTCTTACCTAGCTATAACTTAGTACTCATTGACCAAATTTTCCCCATTCCTCTGTTCTCCCTCTCCAACTTGCTCTCAGTTTGGCAGCTATTCTAAACTTTCTGTTCTCAACTTCTGGGATATTAGCTTTTTTAGATTTCATACAACTGACATTATGTGTTATACTTGTCTTCCTAAATCTAGCATAATGATCTATAGTTCATTCATGGTATGACAAATGATGGCATTTCATTTTTTAATAGAATAATATTCCACAGCATATATTTATATTATATTCTCTTTACCCACTCATCTGTTGATGGACACTTAGGTTGATTCCTTGTTTTGGCAATGGTGAATAGTGCTGGCATAACTACAAAAGTGCATATATCTCTTCAACATACTAATTTCATTCCTTTTGGATATATGTATTTATATATGTAATAGTGCTAGGATTGTTGGATCATATTACAGAACTATTTTTATGTTTGAGAAAATTCCATAGTGCTTTCCATAATGAATTTGTGGTTTATGAATTTGTGATTCTACCAACAATGAGTAAAGATTACTTTTTCTCGATATCCTTTCCAGTATCTGTTACTTTTTTGCTTTTTTAATGATAGCCATTCTTATTAGAATGAGGTAGTAGCTCTGTGTAAATTTCTTTTGCATTTTCCTAATAGTGATTTTGAGCCCTTTTGCATAAACTTGTTGGCCATTTGTATCTTGTTTTGAACAATGTTTATAAGATCTGCTGGAGTTTTTGCTATTGAATTTTTAAAACAACCCTTGCTATATGTACAAATTGCTAATACTCTGATTCTGTAGGTCATCTATCTTTCCACTTAACTTCATAATACCATAAAATATCTAGTTAGTGTTCAAATTTCTTTAGTTACATGGGGGTTTTCGTTGTTGTTGTTTTTGAGTTGTGTGTTTGTATGTGTGTGTGATGTGGCTTGAACTCTAGGCCTGGGCGTTCGTTGTTCCTGAGCTCTTCAGCTCAAGGCTACTATTCTACCCCTTGAGCCACAGCCCCACTTCCTGTTTTTAGTGATTAATTGGAGGTGAGTCTCATGTTCTTTAGTGCCTGGGTTGGCCTTGAACCTTGATCCTCAGATCTCAGCCTCTGGAGTAGCTAGGATTATAGGCATGAGCCACTGCACCTTACAGGGTTTTGTTTTTTTTTTAATGCCTTGCTTGCTTGAATCAGGATCCAGATAGATCCATACATTGCATAATGGATGATAGGTTATCTTACTTTAATGTCCTATACATACCTTCTGTTTAATACTAAGCAAATTTTATTTATTTATTTTTTTATTGTAATTAGTAAAAGGGTTACATGATATTTGCCAGATAGAAGGTGCATTAATTCACATACATTGATACCCTTTCACATGTCTTGGTACCCGTATCCCTCCCCCCCACACCCCCCCACCCGTCTTGGTTTTCCCCCCTTCCCTATCAAATTTCAAATATCCAAATACAAATAAATTCAATAAATCAGATAACAAAGTGAGATACTGTACCAATATGAGAACCAAGGGACAGCAAAGGAGATGAGAGACAACATAGTACATTAAGGACAACAATCATTCATTATATGCTAAGCAAATTTTAGAATGGAAGATCTGACGGACCGGGAGTTTGGCCTAGTGGTAGAGTGCTTGCCTAGCATGCATGAAGACCCAGGTTCGATTCCTGGGTACCACATACATAGAAAAAACTGGAAGTGGTGCTGTGGCTCCAGTGGTAGAGCTCTAACCTTGAGAAAAGTCCAAGGAGTACCAAAAAAAAAGAATGTTGAAAACCTGAAAAAAGAAACTAAGTAGAAAGTATCATAAAGATTTCCATGAAGTTTATTTTGTGTACGGTAAGTGTATATTGTGAGTTAATGAACAATTTTGCATAAAAGTATATACTTACCAGCTCTGGTGTGAAAAATAAAGACCATATCATACCTGCTGTGAAATGGAGAGTAGCTTTCTTTAAGTAGTGTTGACTACTTCCCAAATGAATGTGGACTACTTTGCTGAGAGAACCTGCTCTGCTTCTCACTGCACAAAGATTGCTTCACTCTTCTTACTACTCCTCTTTGACCATGAAGCCCTGGTCTGTCTGACTGTGATTCTGAGGTACATAACTTAGTTTTAGTGTTGGCTTTAGGTAGCATATTCCAGATTTTACCATTGAGATTTACTGACTCAGCCTTTTCAACAACTTTGGTATGAAACAAGATAATTAGATAGTTTTATATTTCCTGAATAACTTAAAAAGTGTATTTGTTGCATGGAAAGAATGAGTGTCATTTGTTTCTTCTTCAGCCTTAAGAAACAAAAGAATGGATTCTGGTATACCTCTGCTGCCTGTCATTATATGGCAGAATTGTTAGTCAATCTTTCTCCAGCTCTTCATTCACATTCAAACTTCTCTTTGTGTTGCTTTGCTCTTTTCTGAGTTTCCAACAGCTTCTCCATCTATCCAAGTAAAGAGCACAAGAACAAAAAAAAATGGATCTTGTCTTTACGACAAACATCTGTGGGATGAATAACATAAAGCTCCATTTTCTGTTCTTGCATTCTTTACTTACCTCACCCAAGGTAGTGAAAATCCACATTGGCTAGCAGTTGCTGGACACTCCCCTCAAGGATCTCTTAAGTAGTACTTTCCCTGTATTTCTAGTTTCCTTGGAAAGATGACTTATTGGCTGTAAGGAGAGCTTATTTCTGAGAAGCTGCCACCTCTTTCTCATAGCAGCTTATTGGGAAAAATAGTATCACCCGAATTTGAGATTTCAGCATACCTGAAAATTTCAGTAGGTAAAAGTTGTATAATTGCCATGTTTTCAGAGAACTCCACAGTACTCAGTACTAACTAACCTTGGACTAGATGCCTCTACATTACAATACATATAGCCAAGTGACATTTTCAAAGTGATAACATCATATGTGTGTTATTTCATTGGCTACTGTTTAGATACCATTTGATAAATGTTAGGAGGAATTTGAAATAGAAGCCAAAATGAATGTGTCTAGAAACCAATCTTCATTTTGCAGCTCTGAATCATTAGAATTGGTCACTTTATTTCAGATTTCTATCTGGTGCTGAGACTATTGTGCTATTTTCAACTCGTTTATATCATAATCCATTTTCTTACCATTTATCAAAGCAACATGCGGCTTCAAATATTATTTGACATGATGGAAAATTGTAAAGAGTTCCCTAAGGCTAAATTTTCAGGAAGAAAATTTGATTAAAGTAAATATTATCCAAACTTCAGTGACTCACACCTGTAATCCTAGCTACTCCAGAGGCTGCCATATGAGGACCATGGTGCAGACGGACCAAGGCAGTAAAGTACATGAGATTTTTTTTGGGGGGTGGGGAAGTCATGGGGCTTGAACTTGGTGTGAGTGCTGTCCCTGAACTCCAGCTCAAGACTACTGCCCTACCCTTGAGCAAAGCCCCACCTACTTCCCGTTTTCTAGAGGTTAATTGGAGATGAGAGCCTCAGGTCCATTTTTTTGTGCCCAGGGTGGCTTTAACCTTGATCCCTAGCCTCCTGAGTAGCTAGGATTACAGGCATGAACCATCATACCAGCCTACATGAGATTCTTATCTCTAAGTAACTACCAAATGCCAGAAGTGGTGCTGTGGCTGTAGTGGTAGACCAACAGGCTCTGAGTTCAAGCTCTAGTACGAGCATATACAAACACTCACACACATATGCACACATGCACATGCACAAGCGTGTGTTAGTGTACACTGAGTATATATATTTTAACGTTTGAAGTTAGAAGACTTGGTAGCATTCTTATATAGTACTGTCTCACTAATAAGTGAAATGTTCTTCTACACTCGTGGTTCTAAGATGACTTACACATTGGGATGCTTAAAAAGCTGTACAGATACTCTAATGATCAGGTTATGCTTCATCTCAAATTAATGGGAATGCGAATGAGAGCTAGGCCTCTTCATTCATTCATTGCCAGTCCTGGGCCTTGAATTCAGGGCCTGGGCGCCATCCCTACGCTCCTTTTGCCCAAGCACTCTACCACTTGAACCACAGTACCACTTCTCGCGTTTTATTTATTTAATTGGAGATTACAGTCTCTCAGACTTTCCTAACTAGGCTAGCTTTGAAACACAATCCTCAGATCTCAGCCTCCTGAGTAGGTAGGATTCCAGGTGTGAGCCACTGATACCAGGCTATTTAATTTTTTTAACCAGTCCTGGGGTTTGTACTCAGGGCCTGAACACTGTCCTTGGGCTTTCTTAAGGCTAGAGCTCTACCACTTGAGCCACAGCACCACTTCTGGCTTTTATCTACGTATGTGGGTCTTCATGAATGCTAGGCAAGCACTCTACCACTAGGCCAAACTCCCGGCCTCAGGCATTTTAATTTTAATTGCCATAGAACTATCTACTGATTTATAGGATGTAGTATTAGAGCAATACATATTATAACGATCAAACCAAGGTAATTTCTATCATTTCTTGATGGTAACCTTCACATGCTTCTCTGCTTATTTTGAAATGCATAGTTAACTATTGCAGAATATATCCTATTTCTGTCACTAAATGTATTTTAGTATCCATTGTCCATTCTCTCATTATTTCTTCCCACACACTTCCTAGCCTCTGGTGACTTCTACTTTGGTTTTCTTTGTCATTAATATCATTAGTTTCTGCAAATATATAAAACATGCAGTATCTTTCTAGGCACCAACAACTTTTAAAGATCCCCACATGATTCATATGTGCAAACTTTGGGAACCATTATGTAAAACTTTCCTTAAGTTCATAGTTTGTAAATAAGAATAATAATTCCAATTTTGTGTAGTTTTAATGTGGATGAAAATATTATGCTTGTGTATCTGTGTGTATGCACACATAAAACTCATATCAGTTCCTAGCCTACACTGAATAATTATTAAACAGAAATTATTATTAATGGTGTTATTGTTGTCAGCGGCCATAGGAGTGTTTTGAATTTTATTCTAATGTCTTAAGAGGTGATTACAAGAAGATCAACTTTTTGCTTCATAACCTTAGTTCCTCAGGAATAATGCCCTTGATTAGGTGCAAACTCAACTTATCTTTGATGTTTAATAGTATCTTTAGTAGCTAACGCATTTATTAACTTGTTTTCCCCCCATTTCTCTGTAGGAAAATTTCTGGCAATGCAATGCTGCAGTTGGTTCCTTTCTTATATTGGACATTTCTGGCTGCCTTTGAAGGAACTGTGTTCTTCTTTGGGACATACTTTCTTTTTCAAACTACATCTCTGGAAGAAAATGGAAAGGTGGAAAGAATGTGTCATTACATCTTTTGTGTTTATAAGCATGAATTATCTTGTTTTCCTAGGCACTGAGTTTATGTTACATGTAGCTTGGTTATCATTTTTCAAACTTTTTTCTTAAGATATATTTCCTGACAACTTCTTTGAAATAGTGTTATAGTAAGAAATCACTTCAAGGGTAATTTCAAAGCTTATGTTCAAACCTTATGAAAATGCAAGTCAGCTGTAATTTTTCTTTCGTTTTTTTGCCAGTTCTGGGGCTTGAACTCAGGCCCTGAACAATGTCCTTGGGCTTTCTCAAGGCTAGAGCTCTACCACTTGAGCCAGAGCACCACATCTGGCTTTTTCTATGTATGTGGTACCAAGGAATTGAACCTGGGTCTTCGTGCATGGTAGGCAAGCACTCTACCATTAGGCTAAACTCCTGGCCCCATCCATTGTAATTTTTACACGACAAATAGAGTTCCTGAGACTTTAGACTTTGGAGTTCTGCCTTTCGATGTGATAAAGGCTTTTCTTGTTTTAAAAACAAGTTTGGGCCCAGTTATTTCTCATTCACAGTAACATTCCATGATCGAAGTTGAAGGAGGGAGTAGATGTTACATCTTTGCAGTGTTGAATCACAAGATTACGAGAAGGAATTTTTCCCTCTTTTTTTTTGTGCTGATCCTGTGGCTTAAACTCAAGAACTTGGTTTCTGTCCCTGAGCTTTTGTACTCAAGGCTAGCACTCCACCAGTTTGAGCCATAGCTCCATTTCCAGCATATTTTTTGTAGTTAATGAGAGTTAAGAGTTTCAGGGACTTTTCTGCCTGGCCTAGGTTTGAACTGTTATCCTCAAATATCATTCTCCTGGGTAGCTAGGATTAGATGTGAGCCACCAGCATCTGGCTGAGAAGGAATTCTTTTCTGTCCTTACTTCCTTCCAAATGAGAATATAATAATTCTCCAGAAAGACTGCATTGATTCTGCTGGTATCCTCTAAGCCGCCACATTGAGAGGATTTTACCCTACCTGCACTCCAGAAGAGAATTATTGATTGGGAAAAGGAAAAGCCATCTTCAACCACACACTGAAAGCTAAATGTCTTGCCTTGCATGCTGCCCTCATTGATGCTCTCCTTTGCCTTTTTTGGTTTTCCACTTTTATGGTCATTCTTACAACTCATAATGTGAAAGCATAGTTCAAAGATAGTTTAACTCTGAGTACAGTAATTATGGCTAGAACCTACTCAATTAACATTTCTTTGAGAAGTGATAGGCTCAATTTGAATGATTCTTTGAAATTAGGTACTACAGTCAAAACCTCTCTAATTTGGACTAACAAATCATTTTAAATTACTTTAGTGTGAATCCATGAAATTTTTAATCACAACGTAATTGTTGGAGAAATGAAGATTTACTTTAGAATAGATATATGTAATACTTAGCAAAGAAAGTACCCTGTAAACTTTGGGGTATTCTTGGAAAAGTCCCTCAGCCTTTCAATTGAGCTTTACCCATTGCTAAGACGGGATTCGTTTTTCACTTTCTCAGATCCTTTCACTGTATAACTGATTCTTTAATGTTTACTTTCTGTTTCCTTGACACACAAATTATATATAGCTACCTCCTCCTTAACAGAGGTTATAATGGGTTGGTAGATTAGCTGCCTACTAAGAACAAGGCCCTAAATTCAAACTACAATATTGTATAATTAATATTAAATAAAATAACATAAAAGAATTGACAAGTTGAGTATGGTAACACCCAAACACCTGGGAAGCTAAAGCATGAGGATTACACATTCAAAGCTACAAAGCAACATAATGATACCGCCTCAAAAATATTGGAGAGCCGGTAGGGAAGAAGACAAGAAACAAAATTAAAGTGCTAAAATAGTTGGATAGTCTCCTGCAATCCTTTTGATATGACTTATTACAAGTGTTACATAGGAAGCAGTAGCTCAGCTTCTTACTCATTATCCATTTTGAGTTGCTGTACTACTGATTAGTCAAGTTTATTTTTACTGTACGTATCACTGTCCTTTTAAGTTGTTGCCGAAACTACATTATGTGTAAGAACTACTATCAGCAACAAAACATAACACCCATGTATGATTTGGTTGAATCCTCTTTTGCTTCTATTAACCTTTAAGTTTTTGCTTTTATTTTTTAAATACCTTTTATTTTTTAAATACCTTTTACATCTCATTTTCTGTTTTAATGTTATGCAATCAGATCTTGACAGCATTTGGTAAGCATATGTGCCATTCATTGTCATCAATTGGATTTATATCTGGTATCTGTTTTTCTTTGGTGTGCACATGCTGACAGTTCTAATATTTACAGCCAAAAAGTTATACTCATTTAAAAACTGTGAGTTCATTTGTCTGCAAATTACTGTTTATGAAAGAGTTTTAGTTATATTCTACAAAAACCTTTAGTGAGTCATCCAAATGACTTATTTTGATGAACATTGCTATTAGAAGAATAGTTCTAATTTGGGGTTTTCCCCTGCTTTTGTCAAACTAATGACTTCATTGCTTAATACTGCATGGAATTATGGAAATGTGCATGCAAATTTAGAGTGACAGAAAAATCTGGCATTGTGACCTAATATTATTGACCACCTATTTTCTTAAATAATCATACAAAAATCCTTGGTAATTACATGCAGTATTAAACTTCATTTTTAATTTTTAATCAAGCTTGTATGTGTTCAAGTACATTATTAAATGTAATTAACAAATGTAATTATTAAATGTTTTTCAGGTATATGGAAACTGGACCTTTGGAACTATTGTTTTTACAGTCTTAGTATTCACTGTAACTCTGAAGGTTAGATTTTTATTCATTCAAATACATTTTATATCATTTTCTCCTAATCTTTATATTTCTTGTTGATATTTATCATTCAACCCTTTATTGAATGCTTACTAACATACATATGATGCTAGAAATTTTATATGTTTACTATTTGTGATTTTTTCCAAGTGTATCTTCTGTCCTATTTTGTTGTTAAAAAGTCAAGCATCATACTCACACAGGAAATCCATTTCTTTTTAATTACTGTTTTGAAGACATTTTATGACATCCACAGGCTATGAGTTTGTGAGTATGTATGTGTGTATATGTCACTTGTTAAGTACTTGCACCTTTGTTCAAAATGTATATATTCTTTACAGAGCTCTGGACTGAAAGTAATTTAAATATTTAAAACAGTTAAACATATGTTCATGAGCAAGATAGGTATGCAAAATTGTTTGGTACAGTGAATCTTATTAGTCACTGAAATTTACTCTTGTTAGTGATGAGTGATATAAAGCTGTACAGCAGATAGAAGTATAATTTTGGGAAAAATCATTGACAGTGCCATGCAAACCTGTAACAGTTGTGAAATCTCACAGAATGTTAACCCTTGAGGCTCATGAATTGACATTCTTAGCGTTATAAACTTCTCACTTAGAATCTAAGAATGACTACCTTTAACTGAATTACAACATATCCAGTGGTCAAAGCCAGAATTCAGAAGTATTCAGGTTAGAGAACCTGTCTATTTTCTTTTTCTTTTTTTTTCCTTTTACTTTAGTTATTTTTAGACATGGATTTATATTTTTCTTTTTTTTAATTTTTTTATTGTAATTAGTAAAAGGGTTACATGATATTTGCCAGATAGAAGGTACATTAATTCACATACATTGATACCCTTTCACATGTCTTGGTACCCATTTCCCTCCCCTCTATTTTCTTTTTAAATCTTGCTTCCTGTTTCATACCAAATAGAGCTAATAGATATTTGTATTGTTTCAGTAATATTGGACATAAATTTTCTAGGTGTTCTTTATACTTAAAATTCCACATTACTGCAGAATCTTTCATACATGTCTCTAAAGGCATCTACTTCTTCCTCTTGGATGACTGTTAACTGTGGAATTTCCCTTGCCATCCAGAGGGTTGGGATTCCCCACTGGCCTGCATTATCAATGTTACAAACATCCTGTTTATCAATGAACCCTGTAGACTATGATGTTACAAGAAGTAACAAAACCAAGGCACCACCTCCTCTATTCTGGATATTAGCCCTGGTGAGATAAGAGGTTTTAAACAAGTAGAGCACATCATTCTCTCTTTTTAGATCACATTTGGAAAAACTCAAGTGCTATAACCCACAAACACAATCGGGCCTTGCAGAAACATATACAGGTTAAAATCAAATGCAAACATTTTATTAATTTAATGGAATAGACATAGGTATTACAATTAAAAGTCAAGCCCATGATCCATTGCTGTATTATATAAAATGTATAGTTATAGCTCATCTATTGTGTGAGCTTTTATCATGTCTGTATTGTTTGTCTACCTTTCCTAGGCACCCCTATCCTCTCATACTGTTTTTCATCATGTCTGCACTTACCAGTTAAACATGATGGGCCTTGTCCCATCATGCCCCTTTTGCCCTAATCTCCCTGGCTGGATCCCACTATCTAATTGCTTGGGGTTCTCTTCAGTAATTCTCAACAGCCAGGGGCGAGGTGGCTCACGCCTGTAATTCTAGCTACTCAGGAGACTGAGATCTGAGGATCAAGGTTCAAAGCCAGCCGAGGCACAAAAAGACCTGCGACTTTTCTCCAGTTCACCTCTAGAAAATGGGAAGTGGGGCTTGGCTCAAGGATAGGGTGGTGGCCTTGACCTGAAGAGCTCAGGGACAGTGCCCAGGCTGAGTTCAAGCCTCATGAGCCACAAAAACAATAATTCTCAATATTACTACATCATTCCTTGCTCATCTCTTGGTACAGAGACATTTTCAGTCCTGTGCCTACTATATACTTTGCTGTACCACCCTGGGCCTATACTCTAAAATTGAGAGTTCAGGTCACAGAGTTCAGCTTTCTAACCTTAAATAGGTCTTTGAAAAGCCTACATTCTTAATCTTTTTAATTCCATTTTCTCCTGGTTCTGTGGCCAGAGGTTGATCCTCCCACACATACTGTATTTGTACAGGTTATCAGATATCATAGTGTATTACCTGGTATCCGCACATATTGTATTTGTATAGGTTATCAGATATTACAGTGTATTACCTGGTGTCGTTTATGTCTATCTTGAAATGTTCTGTGTTGTATCTTTTCAGCTTGCCTTGGATACCAGATTCTGGACATGGATAAACCACTTTGTGATTTGGGGATCTTTAGCCTTTTATGTGTTTTTCTCTTTCTTCTGGGGAGGAATTATTTGGTAAGCAGTTGTGCATGTGTATGTATTATATATGTGTATGCTATATATGTCTGTATATAGCATATAAACACAAACATTCATTATATTTTTAAAGAAGCCAGGGGCCAATGGCTCATGCTTATAATTCTGGCTAAGTGGGCAGACTGAGATGCCAATTATTGAGATTTGAGGACAGTCAAAAAGTTCTACAGAACTTTCTACAGTTCTGTAGTTCTATGGTGGCCTGGGAGTTTGGCCTAGTGGTAGTGTGCTTGCCTAGCATACACGAATATGAGTTCGATTCCTCAGTACCACATACACAGAAAAAGCCAGAAGTGGTGCTGTGGCTCAAGTGGTAGAGTTCTAGGCTTGAGAAAGCCCAAGGACAGTGCTCAGGCCCTGATCCCAAGCCAAGGACTGGCAAAAAAAAGAAAAAAAAAGTTCTGCAGAGTCACAACTAAAGAATTATACTTGAAATGACTATTTTATTCAATTTTAGATGTAAGGAGGTAAATTCCACAGCTAGTTCTTAGGTTCGTTCAGTTCATCTCCATTCAATAGATATGTGCTCAGAGTACATTTTGTTCTTAATACTTCAGGGAAAATAGAATGAATAGACTGTGCCCTGCTTCAAGGAGATTAAAAGTCCAATGAGGGACATATAAACTGTGATTTATTGGTTTTATAAAAGACAAAAATAGGATGAATTTGCAACTACTTTCCTTATTCCCAAAGACCTGTGTTTTGCTTTTAAATGTCAAACTTGTTTCTGTTAATCAACGACTCGAGGCATAGCTAGAGTAAGCCAAATGGGTAAGAGTCCAGAATACATTATTTTTGCTCTTTTGAGCACAATTTTCCATATCACAGAGATGTGATAATTATGTTCATGTTGAGACAATTAAAAGAAAGTTTTATTTGGAAAGCTCTTGCAAAGAAAAGCCTCAAGAAATAAAAATAGGAAAAACCTGAACACTTCAGGTAGTATTGATTCCAAAAACTGTAATTGGAGCATATATTTTGAATTTCTATAAATAATGATTGAGGGCTAACTTGCAAGTCTGTTTTCTTTAGTAATATACAAATGAATCAAAATTTATTAAATGCAATATGCAATTGTATGTTGTAATCCTGTCTGACTTGTGAAATAAATCAAAATTAATGCAAATGTTACACAAGAATAAAATATTTTAGCAACCTAAATGAGTTTCTAACCTTATATGCAGTCTTCTCCTTATTAATTAAAATCAATCATTGAAATTATTTAATTATATATAATTTAGTCATTCATGATACTAAAAATAATACAATAGTCTTCATCTATTCTACTTTTTGTGGTTTCAGTTTTTCTGTCCAAAAATTATAAATGGAGAGCTTCTAGAAAATTCATAATTTTTACATTTCACTCTTCCAAGTAGTGTGATGAAATCATACTATACCCAGCTCTGTTCCTTTAGAGATGGGAATCATTTTTCCATTTACTTCCCCATTATCCACTTAGTAGCTGGCACACTACTGTGCTTACGTTTAAGTAACCCTTATTTTACCTGGTAAAGTCTCCAACTGAAAAATATAATGATGATGACAATTATTACAATATATTGTTATAATTGTTTTTGCTTATTTTATGGAAAATTAAACCTTATCGTAGATATGCATTACACGAAGACATCATAGTAGTGTGTGTGTGTGTGTGTGTGTGTGTGTGTGTGTAGAGAGAGAGAGGAGAGAGAGAGAGAGAGAGAGAGAGAGAGAGAATATGTATGTTATTTTGATACTTTCTTCAGCTTCAGATAGCCAATGAGAACAAATTTATTTTTTATTTTGTTGTCCAAAATGCCATTTCTAAGTAGAGCTGTGCAAATTGCACTACTGCTACATGAATATAAACTTAAAAGCTAACAAGGAAATGTGTCTAGAAACTATGCAGAATTCAGCTGAATGCTAATTGTAGCTAATGTTTCCGACAATGCTTTTTTGAGTTTGAACTGTGAGAAAGTTGATTTTTTGAACTTCAATGCAAGAATATTGTTTCTGTCCTTCGTAACCCAGAGATATTAATCAGAGTATTGTAAGTACAATCAGTGTAAACAAATACCCTGTGTCTATATGTCGCTTTTCTATTGGCTCATTGTTAAGGCTGTATTAACGGACTAAAAATGACTCAAAGTATTTTTCAAAATAAAGTCAGAGTAGAGATCTAGCAAAATCTCTGTATGGTAGGCTTCCTAGAAAGCCTGTTAAGTTCAGGCCTCACCCGTTTCTCTGCTTCCCTGTTGTAGATACTTTTATTCTACAATCTAGTTCTCATATGTAAAAATTGAAGCCACAAGATTGTTACAAAAGAGAATACAAACATCAAATTTTAAATGAGAAGACAGTTTATTTTCATCAAGTGTGATGTATGATCTGTGACTTAATAAATGGGACATATACAATTCTTAACCCTAGGATGGTCTGGTATGCACCGTGACCGTAAGCAGCCACTTCTTTTCAGCTTAGAAAAAAAGTAAAGCAGCATAGTGAGACTCAGTATTACAGCTAAGACAGTGGAAGTGAGATGCTGTGCTTTTCACTGTTTTCTTTCCTCATTGAATATGTTGAATTTAAATCTAAGTTTAGAATGAGGGATCTGGCTAGATTTCTGTCTTCCAAGACTTGATATTCTTTTAGTAAAAATCAATCTACTTGTTACACAACCAATATCAATTTGCAGGTTAAAATGACATATTTCTTTCATTTGTGAAAAGTTATATGTATGTGAATTTTTTTTCCAATCCTGAGGCTTGAACACAGGGCCTTGGCACTGCTCTTGGGCTTTCTCAAGGATAGTGCTGTACCACTTGAGCCACAGCACTACTTCTGGCTTTTTCTCTGTATGTGGTACCAAGGAATCGAACCCAGGGCTTCATGCATTCTAGACAGGCACTCTACCACTAGGTCATGTTCCCAGCCCTATTTATGTGGATTATTTAAAATAGGAAATGCCTTTTGAATTTTTGAAATAGAATATAAATCCATCCTCATAGTAATAAAAGCTGAAGAAATAAAATGCTTATTAGCATGAAAATTAACTGTTTCTCTTGGATATCTTTGAATTGAAGTTCTGTCATTTTTCTAATGCATATAGATAGTCACCATTTGGCAGCTTTATTGTTGATTGCCTGATTCTTTCTTAGTTAAATTTTTTATCATTTTTTCCTTTTAATTATCATTCTTTTTCTTTCCAAACATTTAGTAAATGCCATTTACTACTTATGGGACATTGAAAATTATTTTTATTAATCTATATAAAGAATATTATTTTAAATTCAAAAGAAATTTTAATTAAACTCTACTACTTGATAGGAAATGATTTGATTTTCCTTTATGTACTTTCTTTCCACTCCAGGCCTTTCCTCAAGCAACAGAGAATGTATTTTGTATTTGCTCAAATGCTTTCTTCTGTATCCATATGGTTGGCCATAATTCTTCTAATATTTATCAGCCTTTTCCCAGAGATTCTCCTGATAGTATTGAAGAATGTAAGACGGAAAAATACCAAGGTAAGAACTAACTTTGTATCAGAAATTAAATTTTGGAAGGGGCTTCGGTATGTGCCATGAACTAAAAACCTTATCTAGAGAATTGCATTAGTTAAAGCATGTTAAACCCCTCCTTACAGGTTCATCACTTAATTTCCTCTTCTGCATAAAAAGTATAGTAAAACCTTCGTTATCCAATGCAGGTGGTAAGTAGATTCCTTAATAGTGTTCTGTGTGACCTTTAGCAATCCATATGGAGCATTTCATGTGCTCCATATGGAATTTTAAAAGGAAAAAATGATTTTATTTTGTATTTAGCCCAGAATTTTCACACCAGCTATTTCCACACCAACATTTCAGCATTAACTTTAGTAATTTCCATGTGAGTTGTTTGCAGATTTTTTTTCAGTTGTTAATCTCAATTTGCCTTTTTCAAACGTATCCCCTTCCTTTTATTATAGTGCTGCTTAATCTCTGTGTTGCTTCTAGCCCTGTCTGTCTAGCAGTATAGTTTAATCAAAGAGAATTCCCTGGATGTGTTTTTAACATCCATATTCTTGTGAACACACTTGTAAAAAATCAAGATTGTTTTTATGAGTGTTTTTATTTTTTTATTAAATCCTAAATTTCCTATTGAAATGAGAAGTTCTGTGTGTCAGACTATCTGATATCATGTGGGCATTTCTTTCAAAACCTTTAAAGTAAATGTGATAGATTAGCCTGGAAAATGAAACATCTACTAAATTTTGTCTAGCAAGTTAATTATGTCATATACCTGCCAACATGAGCTCATTTCGCCAAAACAAAGCATAGTTTCTGTGATATTGATACCAACTAGATGATGTAACACTTCTGAAACAGTGTTTTAGGAAATAGTCCTAAGCCATGATTTCTTCCTGTCTTTGATCAAATTTTCTAGCCAGATGAAAACCAAAACTGATATATCATGGGTTTTTGTACATTGCATTGATAGAACCCAGTGCTTAATATGATGTAGACATGAAGATTTAAAGTCATTGTAATACAATAAAAATCTAGGCCCTAGTGGCTCACACATCTAATCCTGGCTTTTCAAGTCAAATCCATCTTGGACAGAAAAGTCAATGAGACTTTTATTTCCACTTAACCAGCAGAAATGCTGGATGTGAAGGAGTAGCTCAAGTGGTAGAGCACCAGCCAGTTTTGAGCAAAAACATAAGCTAAGTAAAAGCATAAGATCCTGAGTTAAATCCCAATATTAAAAAAATCATGTAATTTATAACTAAATATCAGTTTAACAGGACCATACCAAAAGGTTTCTCCAAGAATGGATCAAATGACAGTTCACAGAAAGCCATGTTTTAAAATATTGCAGTAATGGGGCCAGGAGTTTGGCCTCGTGGGTAGAGTGTTTGTCTAGCATGCACAAAGACCTGGGTTCAATTCCTCGGTACAATATACATAGAAAAAAGCCGAAAGTGGTGCTGTGGCTCAAGTGGTAGAGCTCTGACTTTGAGAAAGCCCAAGGACAGTGCTCAGGCCCTGAGTTCAAGGCCCAGGACTGCCGAAAAAATGCTGCAGTAAGAAATGATTTAGTTCCTTTTTATAGTAAAGAATTTGCTGCTGGGCACTGGTGGCTCATGCCTGTAATCCTAGATACTCAGGAGGCAGAGATCTGAGGAACTCGGTTCAAAGCCAGTCTGAACACTAAAGTTTGTGAGACTCTTATCTCCACTTAGCCACCTGAAAACTGGAAGTGGCACTGTGACTCAAGTGGTAGATCACTAGCCCTTAAGACCGCTCCTTAACAGCTGCAGAGTTTTTAGTGATACTTATATTTATTTAATGGATGGACGCTACTCAGCAGTCACAGATGCATAAGCTTAGATATTTTCCGCACAAATGATAGATCCCAACAGTTGAAAGTACACAGTTCGGGGACTGCAGGCCTTTTCACTTAGCAACATAAAATGTTGCCAGTAGTTCAGCAGGAAATTTGTTTGTCATGGGTTCTATCTATGATAGAAGGAATTCTTATGTCTTTATTGTAGCTTGGCATGCTGATGTGCTAGAAACAACTAGGAATTTTTCATAACCATTTTCATTCATTCAGTCATTCATTCATTTGGTCCTACTCTCTCAGAACCAATAAACATTTATTGAACCATCTACTGATGAACATCTCTCTTTTTATCCAATGTCTGAAAAGATGACTGTTTTTTTTCAGACACTGGGATTTTGAGAGCTGCAAGTGAAGGCGAACTAATTGTGAGCTTTCAGCAGCACTGCCTTTTTTGGGTGAGAAAATGCAAGAGCAAAGCAGTATACAAGAATGTATAAAGGCCAGCTAAAATATGGCAGCCACAGCTCTTCCAATAGGTCATATCTTTTTCCATAATGCCATATTTGGCCATATCGAAGAAGCAAAGATAGATTTTTAAGTAAAGGAGAATGAGTATCTTACTTGTTCCATAATAGTCTTAGTGACCCTCAGGCTGACATTCTAACTGATTTGTTACTTTGGTACTCCTTGCTAAGAGGCAAAAGATCCTTTCACCCTTGTCTGCCTCGGAGTTTGACAGCCTCTATAATGTGTAAAATGTGTGTGTAAAGTATAAGATTTATGTCCCTACTTGAGCCAGAAAGTATCCTGTACACAGTATACACTTGGCCAGATGCCCTAGGACAGGAAGGAGGGTAGACAGTGATAACCTCATGTGGGTCTTGGCAGCAACTTTGGAAACAGGCATGGCAGTGAGTAGTGAAATATCTTTGGATTTTGAGGGAAAAAAACTAAGCTATTTATATTTAATAATTCTATGAACAGCTTTATGGTGCATCCTATTTGGTTTGACATTTATTGACTAAGGGTCCTCTGTGAGTTGACTATTGCAGTAGGTGCTGGGAATTTAAAGATGAATTAAATATGGCGCAGCTCACAGGAAATCTTTCTCTAGTTAAATAATAAAGGGAATTCACATGGAAACCTTCTATAAGCAGGTGTAAAGCAGAATATTAGAATCAATTATAAAGTATGTTTTACAACACAACTGGGCTTTATCGTAAGGTCCGAGTCATCACTTCCTGAGGCCTTCAGTAGAAATGTTAATACAGAAACTTCAAGTAAGTACACACAGATCTACTTTCAAAAATGGGTCCTCACAGTCATTTAATTCAAAACTATAGTTCAGCCATATATATAGCCTTCAACCAAATTTTCAGTCAGAAACAACTTTTTGTTTTAAACCCTCATGTTTGAGAACCTTAGAGCTTTATAAAGTGGCAGACTTAATAGCTGTACTGCTGACAGTGTGTGATGGAACTACCATTGAGCACTAACTAGTGAAACAGCAAGATGATAATTTAAAGAAAGAGTTTGAACTTTAGAATTTTGGTACTTCAAAAAGCTGTGTCTCCTTTGTGCACCATCATTGCTTGCCTGTAAACCACCAGAGTATACCTGGACCTTCTAGCCAATGGTAAATACCTCTTCATATTCCCAGTAGGGGGATTTTCCATTTTTCCTCATGTACTTTTTTCTCCTAAACCACAACAATCAAAAGAGATTGGACTGCCTGCTAGACATCTGAAGAATAATCTACAAAGAAATACTCCATTGCACAGGGAAATCTAAGGATCAAAGACAAGTTGGGCGTCCATGGCTCTTGCCTGTAATCCTAGGAGGCTATTATCTGAGGATTATGGTTCAAAACCATCCTGGACAAAAAAGCTGTGTTACTCATATTTCCAATTATATATTCCAAAAAGCCAGAAGTGGAGATGTTGCTGAAGAGTTAGTGCTAGCCTTGAGCAAAGACACTTGGGGACAGTTCCATGCCCTGAGTTCAAGCCTCAGGTCCATAACAAAAAGAAAAATGAATTGATGGCAGGGGAGAAAAAAATTTCAGTGGAGTAAAATTCCCAGAGAAAGTACTAAAGAAATTTTGAAAAGAACAATTTATCATTTTAATAGCAATTATGATTATGATGACTGTTATTACAATACTTACAGTGTCATTTGCAACCTTAGATTAAGAGAATAATAGCCTGTAAACTTGATTAGATCCAAATAGTTAGATAGATTCCCATGATTGTGGCAATTGAAATGGGACTTTATACACTGGCCTCTTTAACAAACTGCTTATTGAGCTGGTGTCAGAGTTCTCTAGATGACTGCCAAGGAATGTAGAAATTTCATACTGTTTTATCTCATTATCGTCTGTCCTGCTCAAACCCCACTGCCTATTCCCAGCTGTTTTTTATTGCTTTAGATTTTCTTTTTTTGCTTTTATTACTTTCTGTACTTTCATATTTCTTTTATAAAGTAGCTCTAACACCTAAGCTATTAACTCTTAAAATTTCTCCTTCATAGAATAATTGTGTCTCTGATGGTGGGTATCAATTTTTCAGCACACAAATTTGCTTGCCTACTACACTCTTAGATAGGAGCTTCTACATTATACATCTACATTAGTCATGGGCTAAGGGATGTTGTATCATGTTAATTTTGTAGGATTTTTGCTCACAAAATAGAAGAAAAAAGCAATTAAAAATATTTCCTTTAAGTCAGGCAACAGTGGCCCAGGTCTATAAATGTAGCTACACAGGAGGCTGAGATTTGAGGATTATTGGTCAAAGCAAGCCCAGGCAGCTAAGCCCAGGAGACTCTTATCTCCAATGAACTACCAATAAAGCCAGAATTGGAACTGTGGCTTAAATGTAGAGTGCCAGCCTTAAGGAAAGGACAGTGCTTAGTCACAAAATATACTGACATGCAAAAAAAATGTGTGTTTTTTTTTGGTCAATTGGTCATTTTCATGCTACCTACATGTGACCAATGTTACTTAAAATGTGAAGAAGGAAAATATGTAGTTACATTAAAACCTAACATGTTTTAAAATTTTATGGATACATACATTATTGGATCTATTTTATTTTCCTAACCCTAATTTCCTTAGTTGCTAAAAAAAATAGTATGGGTAATTTTGATTAGTAAAGTTGATTAGATTAGCAAACCTATTTTCTCTGGGAAACGACAAATCCAAGCTTGTAAATGATCTTGTAATTTCAGGCACAGAATAAGAAGGGGAAAGCCTTTTATGTTTTCTCAGTAAAGTTTATCAGTTTTGGATTTTTTTCCTTTAAAAAATTGATACCGTATCTTTGAAAATTTGAGCCTGATTTTCTAAAGTGATCTGTGTAGAAAAAATGGTGAAACTAATCAAACTACATTATAACAGGAAGTTTAAACATCAGTTAAGAAACAAATGGAATTGTGGCATCACCAGAAGTTTTGCCATTAGGTCAATAGTGACTAAATTTTTTTTTAAATTTATTTTTACTTTTGGAATATTTTAATTTCTAAATTTTTTTTGCCAGTCCTGGGCTTGGGCTCAGGGCCTGAGCACTGTCCTTAGACTTTTCTCAAGGCTAGCACTCTACCACTTGAGCCTCAGCACCACTTCTGGCTTTTTGCTATGTATATGGTACCGTGGAATCGAACCCAGGTCTTCATGCATGCTAGGCAAGCACTCTACCACTAGGCCAAACTCCCGGCCCTGACTAAATTTTTAATGTGAAGTTTTCACACAGTTCCATCATTTTGTCTTTACAATTGGATAATGGAGACAGTTTCTTCAGGATAGATTGGTGACTGTTGATAGATTGCCCTTGGACAATGAATTTTGGACAGATACAAAGTAGTAAATTTAATGATTAGAAATGAACATTACCTTAGTAAGAATTATATATTAGAATTATTTTATTTATAAAGTAATTTATGTAAGTTTATATAGTTAATATTTCCACAACATTTCCATTAACAAAAGAATTTTAAGTGGCTATACATAGAAATAACAGCTGGCACATATAATAGACTGTTCCTAACTCTATTTTTAATTCAACAAGTAACTTACGTCTTCAGAACTAACATGTCATATCGCCTTCCAATTCTCAAGGTTTCTTTAAGTGTCCTACATCTAAGAGAATATTTACTTTTTCTTTTCTTTTCTTTTTCTTTTTTTTTTTGGTTTCTGCATTTCTCTTTTCTACTGCAATTTCCCACCTTTTGTGCACTTGTGAACAAGGTAACGAAACGCCTCCCTTCCTCAGGAACATCTACTATCTTCATGCTTTCTCAAACTTCCAGCAATCACAGTTTCTCTTGGAGTGAATAAGGTGATTTCCTTTCTTAATGTACTGACTTGCTTGCATTCTCATTGCCTGACACCATTTTCTGATTCTTTATGGAAAAATTACTTCTCATGACTCATTTTTATATTTTCTATTGATATTTGTCATTTTCTTTTATTCATTTGTTCACCTTCCAAATTGTCACATAGAAGAGGAAATAATCTTAAAAAGTTTGGGATACACACACACACACACACACACACACACACACACACACACATATTCTTATTGATCCAGGTTATGCCTTAGTAGCCATGGTGTACTAGAGGTAGTCTGTTCACCAGGATAAGAATATTTCATACAGAATTCTATTTGGCATGCTCATGGTACCAGCAAAACTGTTAGAGGTGTTCACCAAAAGGATGGTAGGGCTTATTAATCAAACCATATTGACTCATCTTACCATATAACCTACCAGTGCCATTTCAAACAATCCAACTTTGCCACATACCACTAATGTCTATTTACTTCTACTACAAAAACAATTGAGTTGGAGACTGTCTTAGGTCTTTAAATGTATTCATTTGAATGTTAATGCATTTACTCTATAGTATAATCACTTGCACTTTTGGCCAAAGGAGTAGCCTTTAGGAAATGAGTTTTGCTTCTACATTTTTATCATCAGGTAGGTAAAAATCTTCCAATGCTTTAAGTATCTTTGCCTCACTGTTACAGAAAAATCTGAACTGTAGAAAGGCATCTGACACATTATCCACCAGACCTTCAGTCAGACCTCTTCTTTTACGAACATTCTCAGATGAATCTAATATATTGTAACAGGTACCTAGTGTTAAACAAGTGGGCTGGCTTTAAAGAAACAGATTAACAGCATTATAAAGAAAAAATGAAAATATTACTCTAAATTTTCTCTGCTGTTGGTGTGGTGAACTTTAACTATTCTTTGTAAAAAATATAAAGATGCATTACTTGGAATATAGGGAAATACATATTTTCAATTTGCTGAACCCCCTAACAAAATTTTTGATATTCGTCAATGAATGTTAGTGCTATACATATTTAATTTGTAAGAGAAAGTTGTCATGGTGGTGCTACCATGTGAAAATACTTGATACTGATCAGGCATACAGTTTTTCCAAAAGATCATTTGGGAAGTTGAAATGAATATTCCAAAATTGCATCTATATAATATCAAATCAGTGTAGCATTGCATGTCTTTTTGGGAACTATGTGAAAATAATCAAATGTGTTTGTACCTTCTTGTGCCATGTCTGTGTGTTTGCAGGTATACTAGTGTCCATGTAAATGTCTGATTCTCAAATATGTGTTAATGAACCATGCTACTCTAATCATAACCTTTTAATGTCAAGTTTTATTCAAGCTAAATGTTTCAACTTTCACAGGTAATCTCTTTCCTAGCAATTCAGGGGGATGCATGACTTATATAATGTATCATAATACATGTTTCCAAAAATGACTAAATTTATAATTTTTATTTCATGTACTGCAAAAAATCCTGAGGAGGACCTCTTAAACTTTCAGTGGCTCCTTTAATGTACGCTCTATATATTCCACTGCAGGGTTCTCTGGCATCCGAGATCATTACAGGTCTTTTATCCATCCATGTAAATTGAAAGTAATAATTCTGCACAGCTTACGGCACAGCCTCTTTCACACTAACATAAAATTAATGATCATTATGAGTAAAGTTATGGGTCAGCTCACTTTGAAGCTAACAACTGTAAGTTCACCTTACATCCAGTTTTTCATCAACTATCAATTCCTGCTCCATCTACAAAGAATAAAAATTAAACTAATGGACTGAAATTATTATTGCTCTCTTCTTTACTTCACCACAATCTGTATTTATAGGATCATTTTAAAAAGCAGGGTCTTTTTGCTACAATCCACATCTTTTTACACATTTTTTTCAATGGTTCCCCTGCATGTATTCCTATCAGTAATGACATCTGCTTCAGAAGTTGCCTTCAAAGTCTTTGACCCTTTTTTTCCCCAGATTGCTTTGTCCTAAGCTGTCAAGATACATTTTAGCTTTATCATTTGCAATTAATGTTGTATCCCCCTGGATTGCTTTTTTTTAGCTTGGTCGGTGGTTGGGGGGCTATGCTGGGTAGCAGATGCTGCTGCTGCTTTTGGCCTCTCCAGGGCCTTAACTTTAGAACTGAATATTTTTAAATATGTATTTTTTAATTAAGATTTGATTTTCAAGAGATAATTTCTCTTTGAAGGAAAATATTTGGCATATTAAGTCCATTGAGCTTCCTCCTTGGTTGATAAGGGACATACCTAAGGGCATGACCCTGGTGAGATACTTAAGACCTTATTAGTAGATTTCAGAGAATGTATAAGTTCAGTAGATAAAAGTTCCAGAATGGGAAGATAACAGCCTTCTACTAAGGCCTTTCACTATTCCCATTCAAAATGCTTAAGTTAGAATGGACAATGTTAGGCTCCCTCCCATATCATATCACTCCTGCTTCTCAGCCTACATGAATTATACTGAGGACAAAGAAGAATCTATAGGCTCATTAAGTTATTGTGGTTCCTACTCTATAGTTGATGAATAAGAAGAGCCAGTTAACTTATAGTACATGCACTGACGAGCAATAGTAACTTCAGAATTTAGATATCCTTCTTACAGTAAAGAAAGGATATTTTCATAGAAATCTTCCACAACCGAATAAATACGTTCAGATTTCTATCAAAAGGCATAGATAGATATCAGCCTGGCATTAGAAGTTCATACCTGTAATCCTAGCTACTCAATAGACTGAGATCTGAAGATCGAGGTTCAAAGCCAGCACAGGCAGAAAGTGAGATTCATCTCCATTTAGTCACAGAAAAGGCTGGAAGTGGTGCTGTGGTTCAAGTGGTAGAGTGCTAGCCTTAAGCAAAAAAGAACTTAAGGACAGCACCCAGGCCCAGAGTTCAAGGACCAGGACTAACCCCCTCAAAAAAAGCCCTGCATGAATTATGAATTCATTTGGCATTTCCTCAACATCTGTTACATTCAGGAATTATATTAGTTGACTATACTAGGTGTGAGAGAAAAGAAAAAGACAAAACATCCCTGTTTCAAACAACTTCTCATCTATAGGAAGGAATTGTATGGAACCCAACTTCTGCTGTGGTAGGTAATCCCAGTGGTTTGTTAAAATAGTGTTAAGGGAACCCTGGAGCAATCCAAAAGCAAAGAGCAAACCTGAACTTCAGCTGACAAATGAACAAAAGATTACAATCTGGTTATTGTGTCCCCTCCCCTGCTCCCTGCATGTGAATAAAACTTGGCGCTTTAAGACAGTTGCTTTACTCTTATAACTAAATTTACCTCTTGGTTTATTTTTATGTTAGATGGTTTATATTATTTTTAAATAATCCTTTTAATTCTCTATATTTTAAATTTTTCAGAATCCGAATGTTGAACTGCCTATGTTATTGTCCTACAAGCCTATTGACAGTGGTTTCAGCTAAGAAAGAAAGCATGAAGAAACAACTACAAAAAGTTATCATCTCAGGATACTTGATATGCAACTAAACTAGACCACTCTCATAAGTCTAGGGTTAAAAATAAATGCTCATTACAATGCCAAATGACTCTTCTAAGCATTTACAGTTATCCATCCATGGCCAAAGTTCTAGTTCAAAGTTATATGAAAGTTGAAAGCAAGAATACTTAGAATTCTGGATTTAGATTAAAAAATTGTAATAACCAAATGGGTGTCTTTTTAACTTGTTGATATTGTGAATGGATTTAAATACAGAGTGTATAGTAGAACTCATGTAATTGGAATATGATTTTGCTAATACATTGTAACATCTTTGCCTGGCAGAAGACATAGACTATTTGGATCACATTTCTTGTTTCTATTTAATGATTTCCTTATTTTGTTTCAAACACACAAAAGAAATACTTGAAAAATACAAAAGGAATAAATGGTTTAACAGCGCATAAGACAAATAGTTCCTAATTTCTTACATAAAAACTAATTGTTTTAGTAGAATATCCTTGCCAAAAAATATCTTGAATAATTGTGTAGCAAGTTTTAACTGAGTATTAAGTAGAAATGGGTTAAAAACTTTATTTTCTTCTGAATTAAACACTTTATGGTTAGGTAGATGTATGGTTACTAGGCTTGAAATTAAAACAAAATATTTCAGTCATTTTGTAACCCCTGAACACAGGAAATAAATGGATTTTTACTAGAATCTGAAATAAATTAACTGAGATTTTCACAAAAGTGAAGACAATTCTGAACATCTTCAGACTTTTATAATTTTACATGTATAGGAGGAAGAAATTTGTTTATTTTGAACTATTAACGGTTTTTTCATTTGTAAGAGGTTTTATTTGTGCATATATGCAGCACTTTTGTTTTTAACTGGCCAGTTTGGGAAGGGAGAAATCAATCCTAAGGTGGTTCAGCCTGGAGAGCCATGACTGCCAAAGTGAGTGTTGTCTCTTGTAGCTAACGTGGCTAAAGCAATTGACTAATTCAAAACCATGAGATTGACCTTGGTAGAGAACAGCTTGGCTAGTCTAGAATGAGGCCTTAAAGCTGTATTTATTAAAAATAAATGTGAAATGTCATCATTAATGTTGAAAGTGAGCAGGTTTGAGGATGTAAATGAGCATATTTGACTACTATATTGGAATGGTCTTTAAATATATTTTTGTGTAAGTTTCCATTTTTTTCTTTCTAGTATGACTGTACTATTAATGTTGATTTTGTGTGTGTGTGCATATGTGAGTGTGTGTGTGTGCGTGCATGCGTGTGTGCGTGCACTGGGGCTCTGTCATTTGAGCTAAATCTCCACTTCCAGCTTTTTGGAGGTTAATTGGAGAGAAAAGTCTCATGGACTTTCCTGCCCAGGCACCATGATCCTCAGATCTCAACCTCCTGAGTGGCTAGAATTACAGGTGGGGTTTCCACACCTGGTTTATGTTGTCTCTTGATTTGGGAAAGGATTGAATTTGATCTGTCCCAATATATTTATGTAGTCCATATGGCACATTTCCTTTTTTGATTTTATATATATAAATATAGATTTATATTTATATATATTTATATATAATATAGTATGTGTGTGAAGAGATAATTTTTCTTGGATTCTGGAAAAGATATAATATCAGTTATCAGAAATCATTAATTACATCATTATCGATCACTTTTTCATTATTTAATTTGTTCTCATATATCAGTATTATTTCTTAGTGTTTGGTTAGAGGTCATTTACAATTTACCTAACTATGCTGTTTTCTGATAGCTTGCCTTTGAGGGGATCTACTTCAGGCAAAGTCTTTAATTCTTTGCTTACCCAAAGAGCTAAAAAGACCAACCCAGGAAAGCTTTTGATGTTTTGTTGTCATTCTTGTGTTTTAATAGTTGTTTTGTTATTACTGATGTTTTACATAAGAACTATAAGGACTGTGAATAAAAATTGAGAGCCAAGATAGAGATGTTTATTTAATGCAGAACCATTTAAAAGTTGACTGTGGGTATCCAGAATAGTAGAAATAAAATAGATAGTATGTAAACGTGTCAGGAAGAATGTTACATGAGGTGGAAGAAAATTTTAGATATATCACAGCTAAACACTACACTCTGTGTTACAGGTCAAATTCAGAATGGCAGCGATGTACCACATCACACTCTAGATAGTTGAGAGGAATCTGGATTTTCTTTTTGAAAGATATTTTTGTTCATGATCTAGCAAGTGACTAGTGTGGAGCAAATAAATTGAACTTGAATCATCCAATATTGTTTGTACCACAATCTAACCACCTTTCTGACTTGAGAAGAGGATAAAATATACTAATAGGACCATATTCCTATAATTTGAACATTTCTGAGCTATTAAAATGTCTGTGTGGTCTTCACAACTATTGTCTATTGTTTGAGGATGTTACCTGTTAAGCTAAAAATATTCATTCCGTACCTACTGCATATACACCAGCAATGGTATAAATATAAGCCTAAATTTGCAAACTTCATACTTTATTGATGGGATTTTTAAAATAACATGCAGTATATAAATGTGCAGAATTTATGCAAATGACAGAATCATTTTTCAGCTTGCAAAATGGAACTGCAATATTATACTTTTCACTTAAATAATTTTTTACATCTATGTTGTTGCTTTCTAAATGAATGTGAATGCCATCTTTTATGAATGCAACTTGCCTTTTTCATTACAGAAATTTTTGTTTGATGTAACCAATAAACTTTGGTATGATATGATGGATATTTTAGCCTCTTTTTTGGAAGATCTCAAATTGACATCAAAATGATATGGAAGCAGTTTGGGGATAGGACATAAGAGTCTAATTTCCTGTTTGCCTATAAAAATCACAAAGGGTGGATTTTCTTCCTTTCTTTTTTTCTTTTTGGTTGGTCATGGGCCTTGAACTCTGGGCCTAGGTGCTGTTCATGAGCTCTTCAGCTCAAGGCTACCACCCTACCCCTTGAGCCACAGCACCACTTCCAGTTCTTCAATGGTTCATTGGAGATTGGAGTTTCACAGTCTTTAGTGCCCAGACTGGCTTTGAGCTGCAATCCTCGGATCTTAGCCCGCAGAGTAGCTAGGATTTCAGGTGTGAGCCACTGCACACAGTTTAAAGGGTAGACTTTCTATGTGAGTTCAACTCGTACATTAGGGCAGTGCCTGATTTGTAGAGGTTAAGATGTCTGTGAGAGGTTTTTGTTCATTTGTTCATATGTGTGTACGGGTATGTGTGTACATGCATATGTGTATGTGCACATATCAGTAGGTCTTGAACTCAGGGCCTCGTGTTCTCCTTCAGCTTTTATATAGCACAAGCTCTAACACTTGAGCAACATTTTGCTAGTTAATTGGTGTCTCATAGACTTTTCTGCCTAGACTGGCTTTGAACCATAATCCTTCAGATAACAACGTCCTGAGCATCTTGGATTACAAGTATGAGCCACCAGTACCTAATGTCTGGGATAATTTTTAATAAGGCCATGTGCTGTTATTTTTTTAAAATCCAGACAGGGACTTTGTGCTTAGTGGTAGAGCACATGCTAGCGAGGTCCTAAGTTGAATCCCTGGCACTTAAAAAAACAAAGATCCACAAATGCTAAGGTGTGCTTGTCCACGCACTTACTCCTGTCCACACACTGTAAGGACTTTGATGTGTGTATGTCATTAAGAATCTTCAATTCAGCTGGGCACAGGGTTAAAAGATTATTTTTCCATCAAAAATTGTTTTTCACTTCCGGGCAAGGTGGTTTACACCTGTAATCCTAGCTACTCAGGAGGCTGAGATCTGAGGATCAAGGTTCAAAGCCAGCCGGGCACAAAAGAACCTGAGACTGTGAAACTCTTATCTCCAATTAACCTCTAGAAAACAGGAATTGGGCTTGGCTCAAGGGTAGGGTAGTAACCTTGAGCTGAAGAGCCCAGGTACAGCACCCAGGCTATTCAAGCCCAATGGCCCACAAAAAAGAATATTTTTTAGGTATATTACATACTCTGAACTTTGCAGTAACATCATCAAGATGTTGTTGCTCAGGAACAGTGCCAGGCACCAGTGACCCTCCTGTCATCCTAACTACTCAAGAGGCTTATCTCATGTCACTGTATCTGACTTTGGTACCTGGTATATTGTACATGCTTATTTGTTTATTTGAAATAGGGAAGAGAAGGGGGGAACAAGATGATTGCAGAGGGTGGGGGTAAGGGGAGGGAAATAGGAACCAAAACATGAGGTACCCACTACCTGACGAATGTAAGTGTAACCCCTCTATACATTACCCCGACAATAAAATACAATTGAATAAAAAATTGGCTAAGATCTGAGGATGGAGGTTTAAAGCCAGACTTGAAAGAAAGCCTCTGAGCCTCTTTATCCTAACCATATACACAAAAAAGCCAGAAGTGTACCTGTGGTTCAAGTGGTAAGAACACTTATCTGAGAGAAAAAAAAAGATCAGAGACAAAAAAATGAGGTTATATAAACAGACTAGTAGAGCCACCAAGTTGCAGGATATTCTGTACAGTAATTTGTAATTGTCAAAATGATCGAGACCATGAAAGACCAAGACTAGTGAACTATTCCAGGACATGACAACTGTGCAACATGGAATCTTCAGTGAACCCTAGACTAGAGATTGATCATTAATGGGATATTTAGCAAGTTTGATTATAATGTATGGATTGAAGTTACACTAGTTACATATACTGGTATATTTGGGAGAAGTTGAGTGAATATTAATGAGTTTTCTGTTCTTTTTTATTTTCTTTTTTGGCCAGTCCTGGGGCTTGAACTCAGAGCCTGGGCACTGTCCTGGGAGACTTTTTGCTCAAGGCTGCCGCCCTGCCACTTAAGCCATAGCACCACTTTTGTTTTGTTTTGTTTTTCTGAGTATGTGGTACAAATCAAACCCAGGGCTTTGTGCATTCTTGGCTAGCACTCTACCACTAGGCTACGTTCCTGGCTCTGTTCTAGTTTTGTTTTGTTTTTGCCAGTCCTGGGCTTGAACTCAGGGCCTGGGCACTGTGCTCTGGCTTTCTCAAGGCTAGAGCTCTATCACTTGAGCCACAGTATCACTTCTGGCTTTTTCTGTGCATGTAGTACTGAGGAATAGGATGCGGGGTTTCCTGCAGGCAAGACAATCACTCTGCCACTAGGCCATGCTTCCATCCCTTTCTGTTCTATTTTTATATTAAGTCTGAAAATTTCACAATTGTAAATATGAAAATTAAAGTTAAACTAAGGAAGCATAGAATATTAATATTTAATATACATATTAAAGGGAAAATATTACCCTAAATGAAGAACTAAATTATAGGTAGGACACTAGTGACTTGTGCCTATAAGCCTACTTAGGAAACTTAGATCTAAAGATTGCGGTTTGAAGCCAGCTTGGGCAGGAAAGAGTGTAAGACTCATCTTTCATTAACCACCAGAGAGCCAGAAGTAGAGCTATGGCTCTAGTGGTAGAGCACTATAGTGAGAAAGCTCAGGGAACAATACCTAGACCTTGAGTTCAAGCCTACGTGTTAGCAAATATGCACAGGCAAAAGATAGAAGTATCAGAGTTAAATATGCATTTAGAATACATATTTGGGGAAAAGCTCCACTTTTCCAATAATTAAACTCGTGAGCCATCAGAGGACAGATGGCTATGCTATTTTAAACATTATAACCTTTAAAGATGAACATGTACTACTGAAAACTAAATTAAATTTACTTTTCATTTTAATTGAATAGTAATATCATTTAATAGGTAGAGCTAATGTAATGGAGTCAGTTTTTTTTTTAACTAAAGTGAGAATACAACTTAAATGACTATTAGTCATGCAAAAGTTATACAATTTGTCAATATTTCTTGAAGCTCTTGAAAAGTCTTTTCATGACATTTAAATTATCTCCTTGGAACTAAAATGAGATGACAGATTTTTATTTTGTCATCTTTCCATATTTTAAAGTTGGTCTTTATAAAATTTGGATAGTTCTTTTTACTTTTTCAATCACTAATGTGCTATCACATATGATCCTGTTGTTTGCAACAAATTTAGTATTGCTTCTCTAATATCCTACTTTGGATTATAAAAAAAATCTTTTGAACATTTGACTGAATCACTGTCCAGTCCAATGTTTATATGTCAGGGTTTTGCTTATTTTAAACATTGACTCCCCTATGACATTGAAATGCAGTTTTATCTAGTGTGTTTGTGTGTGTGTGTGTGTGTGTGTGTGTGTGTGTGTACACATTAGCCACAGGAGTCTTAAACTCATGGCCTCATATTCTCAATTGGCTTTTTCACTCACGGCTGATGTTGTATACATGGCAATACATACACTTTCAGCTTTTTTGCTGGTTAATTGGAGATAAGAGGAGTTAGTCACTAACTCCTTACTATTTGGGATTTTTAATGCTGGAGGTATGGAAGAACGAATTCTGGGAATGTAATCTGTTAACCTTATTTCAACACTAGTTTTATGCTTAAATAAAACACAGACATGTTTTGCTTCACATTTACTAAAAAGCTGTTTGGTGGGTAATATGTAAGTTTTAACATTTACTAAAAATATTCAAGACTATAAACAGTCTAATTTCAAAATTGCTGAGAAAAATGACCTGCTGCTGAGTGTGTCTGCCACTGGGTAATGTGATGTAAGGCTCAATTTTGCTTTTCTTTTCTTTTTCTACTTTCCCATAGTTTGTACATTTTTCAGAATGAGTTTGCGTGGATCCTATATTAAGAAAAAATAAGAACTATGTAACTCAGTTATGAATTTATAAACAGCTGAATTTTCCCCAACATCTAAGACATCTTTAATCTGCAGTTCGTTTTGTTTTTGGTCAGTGATGGGGCTTGACCGCTAGGTCTGGCTACTGTCCCTGAGCTCTTCAGCTCAAGGCTACTGCTATATCCCTGGACCTGGGCATTGTCCCTGAGCTCTCAGCTAAAGGTTAGCGCCCTACCGCTTGAGCCCCAGTGCCACTTCTGGTTTTCTGGTGTTTAATTTGAGATAGGAGCCTCACGGAACTTTAGGGCCTGGGCTGGCTTTGAACCAGGATCCTCAGATATCAGCCTCCTGTGTAGCTAAGATTACAAGCATGAGCTACCATGCCCAGCTTTTTAATTTGAAGTTTTATTGTGTCAGTGTACTATTTCTAGCTGAATATTGAATATATGTTGTTGCTATTCAAAATTACTCTGTTGCACAAAACATGGCACAAGTGAAATAATATGAGAACACAGGGGTTGTCACCCTTGTGTTCTTTTAAAATTGCATTTTCAAATACAGTGAGCTTATATAATGGAGTAACTAGACTGCCTGCATATGCACTGAGGATAGTGTCTTATTCACTATCTTTACTATGTTTAGCAATATATATGTGTGTATGAGTAAATTACTCTTTGATACTGGTCTCTGAAGAATATTTTGGATCAGACTCTCTAAAGCACAGACAACAAAAGGGAATATAAATGGGATTCACAGAAACTTCATGGCAAAGAAAACAAGAATGAAGAGAAAACCTGTGGAAAGACAGAAAATATCTACAACTCATGTTAATACACCAAATATATAAGGAATTCAATAGATGAATACTGATCTCCTCAAAATAGTTAAAGAACATGAACAGACATTTCTTTAAAGAAATAATATAAATTCCTAGAATCTATATGAAAAAACAAAAAAGCCCAACATCACTAACCACCAGGGAAATGCAAAGCAAAACCATAATGAGATGTCACTTAAAGATCAGAACAGCTATTGAAAATACAAAACTAATTGTTGCTCAGGCTCTGGAAAAGAGCAAAACTTTGCACACTGTTAGTGGTAATGGGAATTAGAACAGCCATTATAGGACTTAATATAAATGTTCCTCAAAAAGTAAAAATAGAGCTGCTATATAATCATTGAATCAACTTTCTGGCTATCTATGCAAAGGAAGTCAAGTGAGTATGTTGAAGTTGGTGTGTATTGCAGTACTGCTGATGATATCCCAGAATTACAAACAACAAATAGCCACCAACTGATGAGGGGATAAAGAAATTGTGCATAATTGAGTAGACTTTAGCCATGTAAAAGAACAAAAACCTGTCATTTTGGAATAATATGGATGAACCTGGAACACATGCTAAGTGAAATAATTCAGGCCCAAAAAGATAAATACTTCACGATCCCATTTATAAATGGAAATCTTAACAAAATTTGAATTTTTATATATAAAAAAAGAATAGGCTGGTTTCTGTGATGGTTACTTTGAGTTCGTGCTACTGAGCAGGCTGAGGCAGAAGGATGGTTTGAGTCTAAATGTTCAAGGCTAGCCTGGATGACATAGTTGTTCTCTGTGTCAGAAAGGAGGAGGAGAAGGAGGTGAAGGTGATTACAGAATGGGGGAGATGGGAAATCTTGGCCCCCACCTATCTCAGACCTGAAAAGTATGTTTAAGAAATTGATTCTAAAGTTCTGACATTTAGAGATTAAATAGTGTTAAGTGCCTTACATGAGGACAAAAGCTTGCAAATTAATTAGTACAATGACTGTATTTTCTATATTTGGACAATCATTCATTGAGAAAACTCATTTGTAATACAGAAAATATTTTCTTTCATTTGTTAAGACATTTAAATTATAATTATAGATCAAATGAAATTGAACCATATTTTGCTAGAAACTTGATGGAATTTTATAGGTAATATCACAGGCAAAAATTATTTCTTAGAACATGTATATTCACTACAATAAAGAAATGTTTTTTTAACAAAAGAAATTGATTCTAGAATGCTGCCGGCTCACGCCTGTAATCTTAGTTACTTAGGAGGTTCAGATCTGAGGATTGAGGTTCAAAGCCTGCCCAGGCAAGAAAGTTCGTGAGACTCATCTCCAATTAGCTACCAGAAAAGCATAAGTGATGCTGTCAGAGACAGCACCCAGGCCCTGAGTTCAAACCCTACAACTGACCAAAAATCTTATTCTACATCATGAATAAAGACTGTAGTTAATAACTCTATATTATATAGGTGACATTCTTGAGACTACATTTCATGTTCCAATCATACTAAAATAATATGAAAAAGGATATAAGAATTAACTTGAGTTTAGCTTTTATTTAAAAATTTTATTGCAGAGCCAGGAGTTTGGCCTAGTGGTAGAATGCTTGCCTAGTATGCACAAAGACTTGGGTTCGATTCCTCGGTACCACATACATAGAAAAAGGCTGGAAGTGGTGCTGAGGCTCAAGTGGTAGAGCTCTAGCCTTGAGAAAGTTCAAGGACAGTGCTCAGGCCCTGAGCTCAAACCCAGGACTGGCAAAAAAATATTGTAATGGTGATGTACGCAAGTAAGGTAATGAGTACATTTCTTTTTGAACAGCGACACCTCTCCCGCATTTTCTCCCAGTTTGTCCCTCCTGACTCCACTCCATCCAAGTTGTATAGTTCATTTCCAATATAGTGTCTAATGAGTATCAGTGCTGAATTGATTCACCCTTTGTCCCACTCTTCTATGCTTCTTCTTCCCCCTCCCCAAATCATGGTTTTGCTGGTGGCTTTAATGTGGCCTGGTTTGTGGTTGTTTAGATAAATGTCCAGGAGTGGGATTGCTGGGTCATAGGGGAGTTCTATGGTTGGTCTTTTTATGAACCTCCATACTGCTTTCTAGAGTAATTTAAGAAGTTTACATTTCCACCAACATAGTAGTAGCATTCCTTTCTGGCCACATCCCCACCAGCATCTGTTCTTGTTAAGTTTTCTTGATAATGGCCATGCTTCCTGGGGTGAGATGGAATCTCCATGTGTTTGCTCTTTATTATTATTGGTCAATTTCGAATATACCTTGTATATTTACTGTCAACGTATTTTATACTTGTTTGTAGGTAAATTTTAGAAGAAACTCATTTCTTCAGATATGTCCTTGTAAACAAAACAATTTTAGGTCATCTTTCTTTACTCTGATACAGTAAACAAAACCATTCTGTGTCATCTTTGTCTACTATGGTAATGAATGTAAAATTTGTATAAAATTTGTTTTTCAGAATCCTAAAAATCAAGGCTTCTGTAAATTATCGGTTGCTGACATCATCATAGGTTTGAGACTTATTTTTCTTGTTCAGATTTGAAACTAAGAGCAAGAATGTGTCTGTTCTCAACTGTAGCAGAAAGAGAACAGATAAAATAGACTATGGGTTCTTTTGACTGGGCAGACAGAAAGAACCAGGAATATCTTAGTCAGTGCAAACATTTGGGGACAAAATTTATATCAATGTAAGAAAATGATTTGAGACATGAGTGAGTCTGTATTAGAATATCCCTACATAAAATACCATCTGCCATGGGCAGCCATTTCCACTTCTTTCACTGATCTTTTCTCCAGTTCCCCACAGTTAAAGGACCAAAGATTGAGCCCAGTGCAGAACTGAGCAAGCTGTATCCTTTCCTATAGACCACAGTCATATGTTTCACTTTCCTCTAAAGTTTAAATGACTCATAAAATAGTTACTTACAGGAAAAGCAAGATGGAATTTTCCTCAATTAGAAGCTCATTTACAGTTGTCCTGGTTTTACTGGCTCTTTGTACATATATATTGCATTTCATAGGATGGAAGTACCTTGGTGCAAGTCCTATGGAACCCAAGCATCATGTTCACTATTTTTCTTGGCTTTCCTTCACATGGGGTGACACACGGATGTCACAGTTAAACCAGAGAAGCCAAGTGAGTGTTATATGTGGGAATAACTGTTTATCTGTATGCATAAAATCTATTAGACTCCAATCTCTTCCTCTAGTCTTGCATCTGGATATTGGTAGTTGTGAAATTTTTATTCACCTACAATCCTATTTCAAATTGTACGAAAATAGCAGTATTCTATTAAACTGGGCAAAGTGTTTATCATTTTTGTCTGTGTGACAACATGCTCTTTCTCAAATGAGGCTGTTCTGTTTTTCGTTGAGTACCTGTTTGCAGATAGATTGAGACAGAGAAATAAAGTGCTGGTAAAGCAAATCATCATAAAGGACCAGGTATAGAATCCTGAGCGGGGTGAAGTGGGATCTGACCTGGATGAAAAAGAGAGTAAGAGGCTGGAGGAATTTAAGCTGAAGAAAGATAGTGGTCAAGTTCAAGGAGGAAGGGGCTGAGCATCTCTAGATCTTCTTTTTCCCTTATTGTTACCTTCCATTGCTACTTTATTCTCACACCTCTTGTTTAACAGTCATATTCTATCCTATGTTTATTCTATCAACACCTTATGGAAACAGACCAAAGACACAGATAGAACCCAAGAGGACTGATACATGATTAAGGAACAAAAAGATATTTGGCCATACATGGAACCCACAATTGGCCATTTCAACAACAGTAAAAGTCTCTGGAAGAATTGTCCTCTGAACATCTTAAAATGAGTAGATTTTTTTGTTTGAATTTTTTATTTTATTATTTTTTGCCAGTCCTGGGCTTGAGCTCAGGGCCTGAGCACTGTCCTTGGACTTTCTCAAGCATAGAGCTCTACCACTTGAGCCTCAGCACCACTTCCGGCTTTTTTTCTATGTATGTGGTACTGAGGAATCGAACCCAACTCTTTGTGCATGCTAAGCAAGCACTCTACCACTAGGCCAAATTCCTGGCCCCAATTATTAATATTTATTATTATTATTATTATTTATTTCATCCTTGGGAGTTTGATGAAACTAGCTTACTTAAATTTTTTTCAAATGCCAGTGTCGAGTTCCAGTTTACCCTACTAAACTTTAGTAGTAAAGACTATATGCTTATTTCATTGTTTAGGTCTAAAGTCTTTATGGCCAATGAAGCTATCCTTAGCTTAGGGACTCATGGAGTGGCTTAGTTGTAAGTACAATACCCTGAGTTCAAATCCTAGTATAACCAAAAAGTTTAAAGTAAAGAGTTGGCAAGTTTTGACACCAAATTTCTACTCTAGAGGCAATTTTACTTCAAGCAGTTAACATTTGTGTTTCCAATATATCCTCTTCATTTGAGCCAACTACTCAGAGCATTTTATAAAAGGACTATCAATATTTGTAGAAGTAGTTGCTTGCTGTAACCCAAGTATAATGGTATTGGGAACATTATTTAACAAATTTGGCCAACAGAAAAGAACAAGTTTTGAATGAGCCATTTTTTAAATGAACAACAGAAATCAAAACATCTACAGTCTTTATCTGAAAGCAAAGTTTGGGCTTTTAAAATGACAATGAAAGGGAAAAAACTTTTTACATGAAAATGTCTTCTCAGAAATTCCTTGAGAAGGGATAAATATGAGGTCTATGTCAGGGCCTGGACTCATTAATTAGTTCACTAATTTCTTTTTTTTGCCAGTCCTGGGCTTGAGCTCAGGGCCTGAGCACTGTCCTTGGACTTTCTCAAGGCTAGAGCTCTACCACTTGAGCCACAGCACCACTTCCAGATTTTTCTATGTATGTGGTACTGAGGAATCAAACCCAGGGCATGGTACATGCCAGATGAACACTCTATTACTAGGCCACACTCCTCTCCCTAGTTCACTAATTTCTTTGGACACAACACCAGAGTGTCAAAGTGACTCTCCTGTATTTAATGTTGTTTGCAATGTATACATGTATCTGAAAGGGTATATCATTAAATGAGATTATATACAAAAATTAAATTATATAATCCATTGGTCGTATTGTGTTTGTTGGGATTCTCTTAGTTTAGTTGCATATTTTAAGACCCAAATGCAAATCGGTTTAGCCACAGAACAAAATGTAGTGGTATATATAAACTGAATACCTGGGAGGTTGGATATTTCTTTAGTCATGGCTAGATTCATATGTGTCAATAATGTCATTAGAAATCTGTCCATACATATCCTGTCTTTACAGTCTCAGGCTCATCCAAGAGAAGTTCTACTTTTCATTGGTTCCAGAAAGTCCAGGGATTGTGCCAGGGAGACAGATTATACCAGTTTTCTTACTCCAGGCCATCTGGTCACCATGAAGTGGAATTTTGCTGGCAATGAGGGACACAGGGGTTCTCTGTGAAGTTTCTCTGTGATTCTAGCTATACAAGCAAAGAATGAAAGATTCCCCCTACCCCCATACATGGCAGAGACCCTACTACAGTGTGAAACTTGATATAACTCTATATAATCACATTTAATTCCACAAATTATTGTCCCTATTGTACAAATGAATTTGGTCTTGACAACCATTGATATTTCAATAAACTTCGTGGTTTCTTATTTTATTCACCACTTTAGCATAAACTTCCTGATTTCTGCAAAACCTCTGTAAACCAGAGTAAAGACATCGTTTAATTTTATTGTCTCCCTCCAGTTTCAAGATTTCCAAGATTATAGTTTCTCCAAACCTGTGCAGAATTTACTGTAATGAAGGAATGCTCTATTAGCCCAATGTCTTGTATTCTATTTAGAAGAGGCAATATTTATATGTTTAGATGAATGGGGTGAGACTATTACATCCCTGGCTAGAGAGAGGACATTGTTACAAGGCTGATTCCTCCTTAGATTGTGAAGGGCACCAGTGAAATATCCAAGGCCTTTCTTTCCAAAGGTCCTAGTGACATTGTAAGCACAGTGACAAGGACCCCAACGACTAAAACAATTTAATGTACATTGGCTCTGAATATGTTATACAGGTTGGAAAAGATACTGTAACAAAATGCCTGGCCAACACAAATAAACAAAAAAGATGTTTTAGACAATGGGGGGGGGGGCTGGATCCCTTGCTTTGAGCCTGATGTGAGGCAAACATTGAGGTGGTAAGAATGTGTGGAAGAAAGAAGCTGTTCACTTCATGGCAGCCAGGGAGCACAGAATGACAGGAAGGGGCCTGGGATACAGCATATTTCTAGAGCTTGCCTCAGTGACCTATTTCCTCCAACTAGTCCACATTCTAATTTCTATCACTTCCTCAAATAGCATCACTAGGTATGGGCCAAGCCTTTGACATGTGAGTGATGGAAGAGTTCATATTAAAGATTAGAATTGTAAGCATTTTCTTCTTCTGATCTGAGAAAAGTAGAGGTTAGTGATCTTTTGAATAATGAGGTAAAGACTATTGTTAACCTCTTACTGCTTTATTCATCAGATCAGTACATAGCATAAATGCCTACTGTGTGCCAGACAGTAGTTAGTGACTTTTTCCTAAAAGACATCAGAATCTTTCACGATGATAGACTTGCATGCAAATGCCAACGCATGACAAGAATCAATGGGAAGGAGATGGGACAAAGGATCATAAGAGAAAGTGTTTGGCTACATAATTAGCCACCATATGGATGGTGCGATAGATAGATAGATAGATAGATAGATAGATAGATAGATAGATAGATAGATATAAATAGATATGGATATATATGGCATAGTCTCTTTCTCCTTTCTCTTTCCCCTTCATATTCATCTACCTATCTACCAGACATATAGTCACTCAATATTTCACCATTTTTCAATATTAAAGATGGCATGTGGTTGAGATTATGTCACATATTCATCTTGCATGCAGATAATACAATCATACATATAAGGTCATGAATGTTTTCTCATTTTCTTAAAAATACATCAAGAAAATCATTTAAAAGGATTTGACTTCTTAGGACGTTAGAGGTTTATAAGAAGCTATATGAAATCATGCTTGAGGGATCCTCTGTTCTATTTGGCCAAGTTTTTGTCAATAATAACATCATTTGGGGGCCTACTATTGATGAATTAAGTGCCTCATTATGCTAAGTACACACTGCCACTGAGCTCACCTCTGTCCTAACCCAGATGGCAATATCTAGAATAAAAAATAGATATCTTTATTTCTCTAGGAGATATGCTGAGTCAGAGAGTTCTCAATACTGATTGCCAAAATTGCTTTCTAGAAAGATTGTACCAACTTATGCTCCTGTAGTGCATAAAAGTGCTTGGCACATATACCAGACAAAAATGTCTTTATCAATCTGCTGAGTGAAAAATGTAATCATGAGCCAGGCACCAGTGACTCATGATTCTAATACTAGCTATTGGGGAGACTGAGATCTGGGGATTGTGGTTCAAAGCTAGCAGTGAACGAAAGTTTGCAAGACTCTCATCTCAAATGAATGAATAAAAAGCCAAAGCAGGAAGGGTGCTTTGGGTCACAGTAATATAGTGCCAGCCTTAAGCTGGAGCACTCAATGACAGCACCTATACCCCGAGTTCAAACCTCACAACAGACCAAAAAAGCCAGAAGTGGAGCTGTGGTTCAAGTGGTAGAGCACTAGCCATCAGCACAAAAGCTCAGGAGAGTGCCCAGGCCTGAAGTTCAAGTCCCAGGATCTGCAAAACAAACAAGCAAACAAATAAAAACCCACAAGGAAATGAGAGGTTTTTTTTTATGTTTATAAATATTGAAGGTAAACACTTGCGTGTATTTGATTTTTGTAATTGTTTTCTTCCTGAGAGTTATTTCATCTTTTGATCATTCCCACTGCATTTTTATTCATTTGAAAACACTCTTCACACAGTAAAGAACTTAGTCATTAACAATTTTTTTCAGTGCTGGGTATTGAAATCAAAGAAGATCTTCTGCAAGCTAAGCATATACTCTACCAGTAAGCTATCCATCCTATCCAAGTAATGGAGAGGAGAAAGTGATTGAAAAGCCACATAATGGATGATTGTTGTCCTTAATGTACTATGTTGTCTCTCATCTCCTTTGCTGTCCCTTGGTTATCTCATATTGGTATAGTATCTCACTTTGTTATCTGATATATTGAACTTATTTGTATTTGGATATTTAAAATTTGATAGGGAAGGGGGGAAAACTAAGACTGGAGGGGGGTGTGGGGGGGGAGGGAAATGGGTACCAAGACATGTGAAAGGGTATCAATGTATGTGAATTAATGCACCTTCTACCTGGCAAATATCATGTAACCCTTTTACTAATTACAATAAAAGAAAATTTAAAAAAATAAAACAAAACAAAAAAAAGAAAATAATAGCTAAGGATAGCAGAATGTTCTAACTTAATGAATGGTTTCAAAAATTGATTGTGCTTACACTAGACTCTGTAAACATTATTACAATGAATACATTAAATTGTAAAATATAAACAGGTGAAAAGTTTGGTATTTAACTGTCTCATCTCAAAAACTTTGTTAAAAATAACTATTTGAGAAACTGCTAGATTATTTTACATACTTCCATGTGTCATTTAAGACTACCATTGCCACGCCTCAGTGGCTTATGCCTCAGATCTGAGGATCACTGTTCAAAGCCAGCCTGGGTAAGAAAGCCTGTGAGGTTCTTAGTTCCAATTATTAACTATGAAACAACTGGAACTGGTTTGGTGGCTCAAAGTGGTAGAGAACTAGCCTGAGTATAAGCCCCAAGACTGGCACATCCACACACCACACATTACAATCAGCGACAAACTTTACTGCACTGCTACACATTTTTACTGCCCAAATGTTTACTACCACCCATCTTTGTGCCTGTGAAATGCATCTTACTGGTACATGTCTCTGATGACTAACAATAAGGAACATACTTCCATGTACTTATTGGTATTCCCATATCTTCCTATTTATGCTTTTCTTACACTGGGTTGTCTTTATAATTGTAAAAATTATACATATGCACATTATATATAGATATGTGTATGTGTGTATGTTCTGGATACAAGATTTCTTTAAATCATTTATCTGATTTTCAAGCATTTTCTTCCATTGGGTGGGCTGTAGCTTCACTTTCCTCGTAGTATTATATGAAGTGCATTTAAAAATCACTATCAAATGTGGCTTGTTAAGATTCTGACTCATTTATTCAAATAGCAGATTTTAAAATGGGACTATTGTCTTAAAGAGCATTGACATTTTTGGGGGGTTTGGCATACATAGCTAAAAAGATTTACAAAATGGCTGTTTTGAAAGGGGGAGATTAAAACAATTGAAAGGAGATAACAATGCTTATTGAGGCCACCAACAAAGAAGGGGAACAGAGGTTTCCTGTGCAGTCACTATTCAGAGTTAGTGTGCCCTGAGACAGAGGAGAAGGACAGTGCTTATTTCAACTTGTATTTTGAAAACTATAGCAAGGTCACTTTTCATATTTCCTATATTTTTCATTTGAATTATCTTTTTCTTTCATTTATTTAGTCATATTTGTATGGATAAACCATAATAAAAATCATAGATGAAGCCGGGTGCAGTGGCTCACATCTATAATCTTAGGTACTAAGGTGGCATTGAGCTGAAGAGCTCAGGGAAAGCGCCCAGGTTCAGAGTTCAAGTCCCATGACTCATTCAAAAAAATCATAGATGAAATATTATGCCATTGAGGTTATTTTGTCTTTTGTTGCCATAGTTTTCATGTGATGTTCTCAGAAACCACTGCTTATTCCAAAGCCATGAAGGTCTGTCTAGTCCTATGTCTTTATATGAACTAAATATATTTAACCCTTTAGATCACTTATATCCTTTAAGTTGAATTTCACATAAAATATCAGCTTAAAGCCTAGATAGATTCATTGTTCTCATATGCCCCCCCATTATCTTATTTATATTATGAATCTTCTAATAGCTTCCCATACCTAAACTTATTTTTTCTCTTGGCAATATGAAGTCTGGGCAGGTCTCCTTAGTAGATTAATATCATTAGTTCCTTATTAGATTAAGTCTTTCCTGCCCTGAGTGTAAAAATATCACGCTATAGTTGTCATCTAGTACTTTTCATAGAGTGCCATCCATTTGTGGCTTAATTTTAAACTTCATTGACTACTGTGGTGTAATATCCCAACCATTGGGGGGGGTTGAACCCCCAGCAATAGAGTCATCAGCACTCAGTGACTAGTTAGTTTCATAGTAGCACAGGTGAACTGAGAGAGTAGCTCCGACCTTCGGTGGGTGGGGCTATGCTTTTAAAGGTAAACACTGCAGGCAGGTGGTAGTCCCCATAGATCATGTGAGGATGCCTATACTCAATAACCACAAGGATGAAAGCACACACAGGTGGTCGTAACCACTCACAAGTTAAACAGGTTAAGCTTTTTGACAACATTTAGCAGCTAAGCATACTGGGTTATTACAGCAGCAGTACTGAAATTGTTATTCTTTTTTTTTTTTTAATTCAAGTCCTGGAGTTTGAACTTCAGGCACAGTTCCACTTTCTGGGTTTTTGGTAGTTAATTGAAGAGTCTTCTGAACTTTTCTCCATGGCCTGGCTTTGAACCATGATGATCTACCTGAGTACCTAAGATTACAGGTGTGAGCCACTATTAGTGAAATTCTGGTTTTTTTTCCCAGTCCTGGGGCTTGAACTGAGGGCTTGAGCACTGTCCATGGACTTTCTCAAGGCTAATGGTCTACCGCTTGAGCCACAGCACCAGCTTTTTCTGTGTATGTGGTATGAAGGAATTGAACTCAGGGCTTTGTGCATGCTAGGCAAGCACTCTACCACTAGGCCACACTCCTGACCAGTATTAGTGAACTTGTTAATGCCATCTTTTTCACAGTGCCAGGGCAATTTTAAGTTGTTGCTTGTTTATCCTTTCTACTCATTTATGAGGGAATCCTGCTAGCTATTCTGCTCACTGGTTATAATCAACACATATAGGCAGCTGAAATGTTTGTAGAAGGCGTGGGGCAATGTGTTTTCCTCGGTCAGTCTGCTCAGGTGTAACTTATTAGTCCCCCCTTCCAATGGTGAGAAACACGCACTTGAGATGATTAGCCTATATAAGTGTCCTGTGGGAGATTTTGGGAAAAGATATTCACAGGAACGGTTTCTAGTAGTGGTGTAAAAGTTGGGCGAGTTCAGAGCAGCTCTGGCTGTCAGCTTAAAATCAACCTCTGTCTTGGGGGTACGTGGATCCCCCAGAACCCTTTATCTTCAGGGCCTTCCGAGATCTCCAGCCAGGTCGCACAAGGCTTGAGTTCCAGGCAAGCAAAGCGTTCCCATGGTTTCCCACTTTAAGAGATCCCCTTCTTCTTTATCTGAGCTTGTGTCCTCTCTAAAGCCAGCCCATATCCCTATCCCATCCGAGATGGCCGTCTAGACAGGGCCCAAGCGAGTGGAATGAGGATGAGCAGGAGGGCGCCAGGCAACTCTTAAAGCCGGGGATGCCCGTGTCAGTGGGGGCGGGACAGAAATGACACATGTTGGCGTCACACTAGGTTGTTGGGGGACACTTTAGGATTTGTCCCTTCTTGGAGCTAGCTAAGACAGCACCCTGAGGACATCTTGTGCCGGCCCTGTGCAGTGTCCCCTACTCCCTTTACCCTCCCCCACAATTACCAGTACTCGCTGACTTGCTAAGGAACCCAGGCTCGCAGGTGGTGTGCGCAGAGTGCAAAGCTGGGTCATTCTCGCACCACGTGCGCAGACTTAGCGCAGCGTACCCTCCCCCGACAAAGGACGTCTCGGCGGCGCTTCTCCCTTTCCCCCAGCTCCGGCGTCACCTGCACCTTCTAGAAAGTAGCCGGGCGAGGGGAGGGGGTGTGAAGGCGTGGGGCCACTTGACCTGTCCGTGGCCGCTGCCCAAGTTGTTCACCCGCAACTCCGAACAAGTTTGTGGGTTCCGGGAGCGCCGCGGTGCCTCGGCTGGGGTTCGGGTGGACTCAAGCCCATTGGCCAAAGTGGCGCGGTCGCAGCCGGGCGGAGTCCTGGCGGAAGCCGGGACCCCTTGGCTGTCCCCTGGGGACCATGGCGGGGGCCAAACAGAGCCTGGCAGCGCCAAGAGTAGGAGGACTGCCCTGGTCCGGAAGCCACATGTAAGAATGGCGGCTACGCGGTTCCGACCCCACTTGAGGCTGCCCATCTCGTCGAATAGCCATTTAGTCTCAGCTGTCGCCTCCGCGCCCCCCGCCCAAAGCCCCCAGCTGGATCCAAATGGCTGCAAGCTGGCGCAGGCGATTCCGCTGCGGGTGGATATGGCCGTGGCCCTGCAACGCATCCGGATCGCTGACAAGTATGGGAAAGACTACCAGGACCTCGTGAAAGAGGCGTACTTCCCAGGTAAGTCCAAACCACTCGTGGTCTTCGAACTCGCCACTGGGCTGCCTGGTCTGGCTCTTCTCACCCGCTCCCTCCCCAGTCTCCCAGGCGAGTGCACTTTGCAGGTTGATTTACTCTTGGCCAGTGTGGTGGCCCAGACTAGAGCCTGCCTCTTGTGTCTGCCAGTTCAGGCTCCCTAGCTTTCTCCCCTGATGCCTTCGCTGATGACACAGGAATTCATGCTATCTTCCAAATCTCTATTCTGAACCCTACACCCGAGCTCCCGGAGGGGTAACAGCCCTGAAACGGTCCCTCACGTGGAAAATGGGTCCTGTCTTTTCTTTTCTTTTCCTTTCTTTCTTTCTTTCTTTCTTTCTTTCTTTCTTTCTTTCTTTCTTTCTTTCTCTCTCTCTCTCTCTCTCTCTCTCTCTCTCTCTCTCTCTCTCTCTCTCTCTCTCTCTCTCTCTTTCTCCTCTTTCCTTTCTTTTTCTTCATTCTTTTTCTTTCCTTCCTCTTTTTCTTCCTTTTCCTTCCTTCTTTCTTTTCTTTGTCCTTCCTTCCCTTCCTCCCTTTTTTCCTTCCTTCCTTCCTTCCCTTCATTTCCTGCTTGCCCTCTCTGTTCCTTTCCCTCTGCCCTTTCCTATCTTTCCGTTTGCCGTGTAGGGCCAAGTGAAAAATGCGCTGGGCTTTTGCAATCTGCGGGCTTGCCTTTCCAAGAGGGGGAGCCCAGGTCCAATCAAGCACTTTTTCTCACCAACTGTATCTTTACAACGTGGCTCCATCACTTTTCTGTCAGTCCAGATCCTTGCTACAAAGGTAGACAAGCAAAGTCACAAAACCCTAGTGACACTCGCTTCTCTTTTTCTTGTTGTTGTTGTTAAGCCCTGTGTGATTTGAAGCCTGTACATTGACCAAATGTGGGAATTGCCCAGCCCTGTAGCTGCCTTGGCAGGGATGATGCAGATTCTCTCAGGGCCCATTCTAAACTGGGTAAGGGGCATTTGCACAGTGCTATAGCTGCTGGTCTTGTGAGTCTTCTGCTCCCACAAATGTTGTGGCTTAACATGTGGTGTTTCTTGTTAATATGTTCTTTGGTATTGAATAAAGCACAGTTGGTGGCAACTTTTTCCAAGTGGGTAGCCACACACGTGTTCCAATGTGGCTCCTTCCAATTTGGAGGCTACATGCACCTCTTTGCTTAAGCTATACAAAACAAATTAATGTTTTCTTTTTCTGGTTAAGTGTTATTTTCTACATGTAATAATAAAGCGATGCGATTGTGGAGCACAAAGGCCTCTTAAGAAGAATTTAAATGCTTTTGGGAGGCTACAAAAGAACCTCATATACACTTTCTGTACAGAGCAGGCAAGTTCTTTTGTGTCTCCTTTCCTCTTAACTCTTGTCTCTTCCTGAGAGCTAGAAACATGCTCCTAAGAAGTAATGTGGCCTTGGACACACAAAAATGGAATCCAACTCAGTGTTTCACATCCCTATTGCCAGCAATTTCATGTTTCTAGAGTTCTCTGATATTTCATCCTCCTCAACATTTCTTGGCTCTTGTGTATTGGCTGCTACATCACTATGGCAATGATTCAAGCCCCTGTGACTTGCATCTTACTATGCTCAGTACTTGCCTCTATGTCCCCACAGTGTGCCTTGAAAAGAATTATTCACACAACACTGACTGACGGGCGTACACAGTATAGGGTATTTTAATTTGGTTATTTCCAAAATGGATGCTTTGCTAATTTCCCAATGCTGGTATTGAACTCCCGAGAAATCTTCTTGCTTCTTTGTTAACTGGGACCACACAGGGCCACCCTCAGCTTAAAACTATAATCTTTTTTGTTTTTGGTTGGTTGGTTGGTCATGGGGCTTAAACTCTACACCTGTTCACTTCCCCTGAGCTCTTCAGCTAAAGGCTAGCACACTGCCACTGGAGCCCCAGTGACATTTCCGTTTTTCTGGTGGTTAATTGCAGATAAAAGTCTCAGGAACTTTTGTGCCTGGGATGGCTTTGAACTGTGATCCTCGGATCTCAGCCTCCTGAGTATCTAGGATTACAGGTGTGAGCCACTGGTGTCGGGCTAAACTGTAATCTTTTTTTTTTCTAAACTGTAATCTTAAATATAAAAAACAGTTTCATATACATTCCAAATGTTCATCTATTGGGTTTGTAGAACTTTCATTGTTTTCACCAGTCCTGGGCTTGAACGCAGGGCCCGAGCACTATCCTTTGGACTTTTCTCAAGGCTAGAACTCTACCACTTGAACCACAGCACCACTTCTGGCTTTCTTCTGTGTTTGTGGTCCCAAGGAATCAAATCCCGGTTTTTGTGCCTGCTAGGCAAGCACTCTACCACTAGGCCAAACTCCTGGCCCCAAAGCTTTCATTTTCGAAACAAAACTTTCTGAAAGAACATTTATCACCTAATTTCATATGCACTTGAAGGATTTGTCTTGGGCAGACAGGAGGGGATCTTTGGCTTTGTTTAGGTATGGGGAAAATCCAACAAGAGAGGGAAGGATGAGTTATTCCATGATTTTAGGCAAGGGGTTGGGGTAAGGTCAGTAGGGAGCAGGGTATTTCCCCACAATGGAAATAAAATGTGCAAAGACAAGCAGAAAGGATGGAGTACAGTACATTTGGAGAACTGTAGATATTATTAAAATGCTTATAGACCTATCATACTAGGTACTTGGGATACAGTTGATGGGAAATCACATCGAGACTATGATTTCATGATCAGCCTTATTTAGAAACTATAAAACAGCTGACCTGACAGAGTGACACAAATTGGTCATTTTACCACTAGAAAGGCTAAGGCAAGAATATCATGAGGCCAGGCTTTATAGTGACACATTGTTTCAAACAAGTAAAAAGAAACAAACCAAATATTTCAAGATGATTGGTCTAAAATTCAGAAGGGAGAGGAGAAAAATTTGGAGAGTAATCAGCAGTCATATCATGCCAACCTTTATAAGCCTCATTAAAGAGTAAGCCAAGCTCCAAGAGACAATTAGTGCATGTTTTCTTCATATGCAGAAGATCAATCTGCAATACATTGGGACACGATACTTATACAGGACTCAAGACATTCACACACAGTGAGGTCCAAGGCACATTTTTTTCCATCATGGGGCTTGAACGCGGGGCCTGGGAACTGTGTTCTGAGCTCTTTTGCTCAAATCTCATGCTCTACCACTTTGAGCCACAGCTCTACTTCCAGTTTTTGAGTGGCTAATTACAGATGACAGTCTCATGGAGACTTTTTCTGCCCGGGCTGGCTTTGAACCATGATCCTCAAATCTCAGCCTCCTGAGATGCAAAGAATTGTATCTTTTCTTGATGAAGCCAGATTGCCTTATAATAGAATTATTTTTGTGTATGTGTGTGTGCGCGCGCGCTATCTACAGCACTGACTAAGGGACTCCTGAAGGGATGGGTTGGCCTCATGTTTCTTGGGCACTAGTTAGCAGTGGCTGTTTTTCCTCTTTGTCTTTCCGTGTGTGTCTCTCTGTGAGCTGTCACTTGTGGCTGCTGTCAATTCTTTCTACCACTCAGCCTCCTCCTCTGGCTCTGTCCAACATTGCTGTCTTTCCAATATTAAAGATGAAGATAATGAAACTTGTTAAAACTATCTGATACATAGGAATAAATACATAATGAATAGGGAGATCCTTGGGAAATCTATTCCTGTGAACGCATAAGAATTTTCCTACATGAACTCACTGATATTTAGGTTTTCTTTCTAGCTCTTACCTGTACTGTGAATGGCCAATGCAGTTAAATTGAGTTACTGGTTAAATGTATAAATTGAGCAATACAGCATACACAATTGTAATATCTTCCATCCTTATAAAACCAACCAACCAAGCCTAGACCTAGTGAGTTATGCCTATAATCTTAGTTGCAAAGAAGGATGTGATCTAGAGGATCATAGTTTCAAGGCCAGCCCTGAGAGAAAAGGTTGGGAGACTTTATCTCCAAAACAATCCACAAAAAGCTATCCAGGAGGCATGGCTGTAGTGGTAGAGCAAGAGTAGAGCAAGTTAGCTGAGTAAATATGAGGTCAAACTCTATTACTGGTAAAAGCAAAAACAATAAGAAACCAAAACCACCACCACCATCATCAACCCCAGCAAGAATGTTGAGAATTTGTCAGGAAATGAGAGTGTGTGTTATTTCTGTGTGTGTGTGTGTGTGTGTGTGTGTGTGTGTGTGTGTGTGTGTGTGTGTTCGTGTTCTTGAATTTCAAGGCACACCTGGAATTGCTTGACACCAGGAGACATTTTGTTCTTAGAAGTTACTCACAAGAATTGAAAGCATGCAGAGCACCAATGTTCGCCACCTGTAATCCCAGCTACATCAGAGGCTGAGATCTGAGGATCTCACTTCAAAGTTAGCACAAGCAGGAAAGTCCAGGAAACACTTTTCTCCAATTAATCACCAGAAAGGTGGAAATGGAGTTGTGCTGCTAGTGGTCAAGCGCTAGCCTTGAGTGTAAAAGCTCAGGGACAATGCCCAGGCCCCAAGTTTAAGCCCCAGAACCTGTCCTTTCTTGGCATCTTCTCAAACCTCCCCAACACTCAGTAAACCACGGCATCTTCTCTGCCACCACAGGGAGCCTGGGTCCATGAGGAGAAAAAGGCCATCTACCTGTTGATCATGTTCTAGAAACAGCGATGACAGGCTCCCAATGTCACAGTTCCTACTTTTCCATCATCACTCAGACCTTCCCCTCCTTATTACTTCCGACCCTCAGGAGGTGACCTTGAGGAAATGCTCAAGTGAGACTTCAGGGGTTTCTGGGGAGGGATTCAGGGCTAAGGCTTTGTGAAGGGAGTGTTCATAAGTGCAACTGAACATGAAGAGGCCCCAGGTGGCTAAGGTAGAGTGAGGGTTTGCACTTATCTATGTTAGAGTGTGTGTGTATGTGTATACACATGCGCATATGAGAGAGCCCCAGTGCAACTGGGTCTGGACCATGTAGTTCTTGCTGATTACGTATACCCTTATTCTAGTGAGACAAAGATGCCTCTGGGTGTTTTGTGGAGAATACGCTGGAGGTGACCCAAAGGTGCAAGTTATGGACTGGTGAGGATGCTGCTAGGGTTTTGCATGTCAACTGGAAGCTGAGATGTGAAGGCAAAGATGGTGTGCAATAATCCCATGCCGGATATAAGTTCAGGATAGAGCCAAAGGGGTTTGTTAATGATTTGGATGTGGAGAATAGAAAGAGAGAGTCAAGGATGAGGTGAAGATTGGGTGTCAGAAGCAGCTGATGGCAGAAAGTTTCATTAGTGGAGCTAGGGATGGCTGTAGGAGGACAAGGTTTCTCAGGAAAATCATGAGGATAGAAGTTCATTTCAGGACTTGTAACCTTTGGGCTCACTATTAGATATATATCCACAAGACACAGCCACAGTCTGAGCTTGGAATATAAATTTTAGTGTTATCTGTCTTAAAGATCCTTAAAGCCTGGATGAATTAGTATGAGATCTATCTAAAAATATCATTGTTTTTGCCCCATCAGTTAAGATTTGTGGGAGATCTGTGGCTCTTCCCCAAGGCAACATACATTTCAGGAGGGAGGAACACACAAATTACCAATAGGGCTTCCAAGTGACACATTATGGTTTGTTGTTTAAATGTCTGTGCTGTCAGCTTGGTTGACAAGTTGATTTGACTCCTGCTCCATGGCTCCCAGGCTGGAGCCAACTTAATCTCTTGGCAAGGGGGTGGAGATGTTGGGGGTGATTTTTAAACCCTTCACACATGGGAACTGTTCACTCTAAGATAAGTAGTCTTTCTTTGTGCATAGCAAATTTTGTAGTGTAGTCATGTATGGAATAACTGCAATGACTCTTTTTCAACCTCATTCTTCCTTCAGTGAACTATTAAAACAGCCACAATTGCTTTCTACTGGACAGGATTTTGATTCAATTACTTCTGTAATTTTCAACAATGATATATTTTTTTCTTTCAAATAATCATGCGTCTAATAGAAAAAAAAACAAAGACTTAGAGCAAATGGGGATGGGGAAAGATGACCATTTTATACTCAGAGAAGTTTCACACATGTAAAATAGCTCAATTTTAGCCTTCTAAGGTATCCCAGACAGTAAATATAGTAACAGTTTCATATAGTGAAATTTACTCTACGCAACAGATGATCTCTCTCTGACTTTTTGTCCAATATTTCTGTGAAATAGGAATTAATATTATTGTAATTTCTTTCATGAAAAAGTTAGCTGGTCATAATCCTAGCTAATCCAGAGCTGGTGATGAAGATTTGAGGCCAGGTTGGGGCAACAACTTTAGGAGACTCCTAGGTCACCCGGTAGAAAACTAAGGAGGGTAATGCTCACAAGGCTTCCCACCTATCAGCAAGTATAAATAGGAAGATCACAGTCCAGACCATCAAAAGCATGAAGTCAAGACCCTGCTCAAAAACTAATGAAAATAAGAAGGAGTACTGTGGCTCTGGCTCAAGACTTAGAGTTCTTGCTTAGTCAGCATGAGACCCTGAGTTCTGAGAGCAGTACAAAAAAAAGCTGTAGGAATGCAGTCTATCTATGTAAATCCAATAATGAGTAAAGCACGTGCTTAACAATCACAAGGCGCTTGGTTTCATCCTTAGAACCACCAAAATAAAAAGGAAGAAAGAAGGAAAAGGAAAGAAAGAAAAAGGGAAAGAAAAAGAAGGAAAAAAGGTGGGGGGAGAAAGTTATACTTGGAAAGTTGCTGGGAATGAATACTTTTATTTTTGCAGCAATTGATATTTACATTCATGCATTTTGTATTTGGAGAATTATGTGTGTGTGTGTGTGTGTGTGTGTGTGTGTGTGTCTGTGTCTGTCTGTCTGTCTGTCTGTCTGTCTGTCTGTCTCTCTGTCTCTCTGTCTCTGTCTCTGTCTCTGTGTGTTACTATTGGTCCTGGGCTTGATTTAGAGGCTTCCCCCCGCCTCAAAGTTAATGCTCTATCACATGAGCCACAGCTTCATTTCTGGTTTTTATTTTATTTTACTTTTTTTGTTACTGGGGATAAGAATTTCACAGACATTTTCCTGCCTAGGATGGCTTTGAGTGGCTAGGATTGCAGGTATGAGCCCAGCTCTAATCAACCTATTAAATATATGTAATTCAATGCTTTTTAGTATTATCATAGAAATTTTCACAACCACCATGATCTAGACATAGAATATGCCCATCATTCTGGAAAGAAACCTCACTAATGTGTTCTTGTAGTCACTAGTATTACAACTTGCTCTATGTATACAAGTGCCTACTGTAGATATTTCACATGAATAGAATCACAGGGTATGTGGCCTTTTACACTGTCTCTTTTACTGAGCAGAGCATTTTCAAGGTTCCTCCATCGTTCTATGGTATAACTGAACATGACTTTGTTTTGTAAATATATCATATTTTAATTATACATTCGAAGTTACTAACTACTTAGATGGTTTCTGCTTTTGGGCTCTTATAAATGATAATGTGATGAATGTTATTCCACAGGACTTTTATGTTTTCATTTCTGTTTGGTGTATGTCTAGGAGAGGACATTTTTGGCTCACAGAGGAACCATGTGCTTCATCTTTTTTTATTTTTTTTTGGCCAGCTCTGGGACTTGAACTCTGGGCCTGGGCACTGTCCCTGAGCTTATTTTTGCTCAAGGCTAGCACTCTACCACTGGTGCCACAGCTCTACCTCCAGCTCTTTGTGTGATTAATTGGAGATGAGTCTTACCGACTTTCCTGTGCAAGTTGGTGTTGAATGGCAATCCTCAGATCTCAGCCTCAGGAGTAGCTAGGATTACAGGTGTGAGCCACCAGCAGACTTGGCTAGTGTGCTTTTTAGGGACCTCCCATTCTCGTTTCCAGATGAGTCATACTGTTTTACATTCCCTTCTTCCACGTTCGAGTGTTCGACTTTCCTCCCATCCTTTCTAGTATTCCTTAATCTTTCTTTTTTAATGCTCAAATCTCATGTATGTGTATTTAACAAGATATAGTCATTTAAGAAAGATATTCTGAAAAAAGAAAGATATTCTGAGTATGGAGAGATAGGTGAATAATTGTTGCACTGCAAGGACAAGTTGAAGATTTATTGCAAGCAGTCAAGTCTTTGATGTGCTTTATGAATGCCATAATATAATACTTCCTCGTGCTTTTATGCCATTATCAGGCCTATCTGCACTGTGGTCACTGATTTAACCTGTGTCTTTTAGATTGCAGCCATCCTAATGGGTAGAAATAGTTTCTCTTTGCATTTCCAGAATGGCTGTGTTTGGGGAACCTTTTCATGTATTTATGGGCCCCCTGGATATTTTCTTTGGATAAATAGATATGAAAATTCTTTCCCTCCTTAATTTTAGACTTTTTAAGATATTGTTTTGAGGTATCTGTATTTTCTGGATTTAAAAGGGATTCTTATCAAATATTTTATTTGCAAATACCACCCATTCTTCCGTTATATGTATTTACTTTCTTTTTTCCATGGAGCTGTCCATATTCAGTTTTTTTTGTTATATCTTTAAAAAATGTTTTTATATTGGCCAGGAATTTGGCCTAGTGATAAAGTGCTTGCCTATCATGCACAGAGACCCAGGTTTGATTCCTTGGCACTACATACATTGAAAAAAGCCAGAAATGGTGCAGTGGCTCAAGTAGTAGAGTTCTATCCTTGAGAAAGCCCAGGGACAGTGCTCAGGCCCTGAGCTCAAGGCCCAGGACTGGCAAAAAATGTTTTTTTATAAAGGTGATACACAGAATGGTTATTTCTTTCTTTATAGTTCCTTCAAAGCCCAAATGTATTTTTTAATTTGATGAAGTCAAAATAATCTATTTTTGTAGTGTCTGTTGCTCGTGTGGTCTTAAATATTGGAAAAAAGTGTTTTCTAATACATAGTAACAAAGGATTACAATGATGTGGTTCTCTTAGAGTTTTAGCTTTTATACTTAAATCTCTGATCCATTTTGAATTGGATTTTGTGAATAGTGTGAGTCAGGAATTTAACTTCATCCTTTTGCTTGTATGCAACTTAACGTCTGGTGTCATTTGTTGGAAATTATGTTTTTTTGCTCACTGAATTATCTTGGCATACTGCCTTCAAGTATATTGACCCTAAATAAAAGTTTATTTCTTGAGTCTCATTATATTTCACTGGCCTATCTTTAAGTCAGTCTTTTTTTTGCCATTCCTGTGGCTTGAATTCAGGGCCTGAGCCTTGTCCTTGTGCTTTCTCAAGGCTAGAGCTCTACCACTTGAGCCACAGCACCACTTCTGGATTTTTTTTGTGTATGTGGTAGCCAGGAATCAAACCCAGGGCTTTATGCTAAGTAAGCACTCTACAACTAGGCCATGCTCCTCGCCTTTAAGTCTGTCTTGATCATTGGAAACTTGTGTAAAAATTTGAACTGAAAAAGTGTCAGTTGTTCAAGTTTATACTTTATCCAACTTGTTTTGGTTGTTCCCTGTCCCTTGCAGAATATTTTAAGATTAACTTATTAATATCTTTGTAAAATACCAGGAAACTAGCACTTTAAAGGCTGTGGAGGGGAGCAGAGGAATGAAGAGAAGAGGAGGAATATTGCAGTCACTATATTCAATGCATATCTCATGAACTTAAAATTGAAGGGAGGGTAATGGTTTCGGGGGGATGGGGGAAAAGGATGAAAGGGATGGCATGGTTCAAGATGCATTATATTCATAAACAGCTTTGTACAACTACTAACAGTTGAGAAGACGTATAAAAAGGCTGGTTAGAATTTTGCTAGGAATTATATAGAATCTGTGTTTTGTTTTTGTTCTATTGTGCTGCTGGTGATTGAACTAGGATCCTTGCTTGTATTATACATGCCCTCCATAGTTAAACTTTATTCACATTCCTGAATCTCCATTTATTTGTACAAATTACTACCTTCCATCTATGGCATTCTTACATTTAAGGTACTATAGAATTCCTTACTGTAATGATTATTTGCATTTTGTTCATCAGTGCTCATATCGGATAGTTATTTATCGTTATTTTGTCATGAATTTGGTAGAGTTATAAGATATTAATTCAGTCCTATTATAAAAATTATTCTACAGACATTTCTAGGCTAAATATAAAGTAATAAAGGAAACAAATGAAAACAAAAAATAATGAAACACCATTGACTCTGTTTCTTTAGTTTCCATGTCTAATATTTGGCAGGCAAGTCTTTGGGATTGAGATAGAGTGAACTAGAAATTATACCACACTGACCCAGAATCTGCAAAGATCTTTGCAAGGTTGAACAAGATGACAGGTAGGAGATAGGTTGTACTGGGCAAACAGACATTGCATCAGCTAGCCCTACAGTGGAATTGTATGAACTTGAGAAGAAAAAGATTTACTCATTTTAAAGTTTACATATGTTAAAGTCATCTGAGTGGGTAATTCTCTATACAACTCTTTGATCCTTTTCAAAATTGACCTCTCTTTTAGAATTATGTGTATTATATTCATTGTGTGCGATTGCTAGGGTATTTATGGAGATAATGGCGCCTTCTCCTGGGCTAGAAAAACCCGCTGTCTCCCCTCTTGCTTTTGAATCTGAAGAGAGATGAAGGAAAAGGTTTCTTTTTGGTCTCATGCTGGTGCTTGAACTCAGAGGCATAGGTATTGTTCAGAAGCTTTTAGTTTGTTTTTCTCAAGGCTAGTGCTTTACCACTGAGTCACAGCAATACTTCCAGCTCTTTGGTCATTTATTGGAGATAAGATTGTAACAGACTTTTCTTCCCAGGCTAGCTTTGAACCTTCATCCTCAGATCTCAGTCTCTTGAGTAGCTAAGCTGACAGATAAGAGTGCTGGTACCCTGCTAGCTTTAACATGAAACTTAGTTTTATTTTGCTAATACAAAAGTCTTCAAGTCTTTCATGGCATATACTTATTGCAGAATAAGGGATTCTGTAGTTTGTTCTACTGTTATCTAATGAGAATTCGTTGTGTTCTACTGTTATCTAATGAGAATTCGTTGTGTGATCATTTTAGAATTACTCTTTTTGTTTGTGCCACTTTTTTAAGTGTCAAGACAGCACTTCAGTTTGTTGTGCATGTTAAGTCATCACTGTTTACAGATGATATGAAGTATTTGTCATTCAGATTGAAAGGGAGAAATGATATCCGAGAATGCCATCTGCCTTGCAGCAGGATTTAAGACATACAGCAAAACCTAATTTTGTCTGTCCTACGCATTAGTAATAGGGATCTTTTCAAGAGATGATTACTAAAAGTATTATTGTTAAGAATTTAAGGTTAGACAAATACTGAATTTTCCTAAAAATGTCTGTTTAAGAGTTCTTGATATGGTTTGAGAAGAAACCGATTATCAGAAGAAAATGAATGATTATAAGGCTATATATGGGTAATCGTTTTCATTCTAAATGTTAGGGAACTATAGAGAGTTGATAGTGTAAACACATTTGTCTGCTTAATATACAGTATCTACAGGGAACTCAAGAAACTAATCCCCCTCAAATCCAACAAACCAATCACTAAATGGGCAAGGGAACTAAAGAGAAACTTATCAAAAGAAGAGGTTAAAATGGCAGAAAAGCATATGAAAAATGCTCATCATCCGTGGTCATAAAGGAAATGCAAATAAAAACAACCCTAAGATACCACCTTATCCCAACAAGAATGGCCAAGATTTTGAACTGAGACAATGACAGATGCTGGCAGGGTTGTGGAGAAAAAGGAACCCTACTACACTGCTGGTGGGAATGTAGACTAGTTCAGCCACTCTGGAAAGCAGTGTGAAGGTTTCTTTTCTTTTTTTTTTTTGCCAGTCCTGGGCTTGAGCTCAGGACCTGAGCACTGTCCTTGGACTTTCTCAAGGCTAGAGCTCTACCACTTGAGCCTCAGCACCACTTCCGGCTTTTTTCTATATATGTGGTACCGAGGAATCGAACCCGGGTCTTCATGCATGCTAGGCAAGCACTTTAACCACTAGGCCAAACTCCCGGCCCAGTGTGGAGGTTTCTTAAAGAACTGAAAATAGACCTTCCCTATGATCCCGCCATACCACTCCTGGGCATCTCCCCTGAACATCATAACCCAGGATATGATAAGGACACCTGCTCAGCTATGTTCATCTCTGCACTATTCACAATAGCCAGGTGATGGAAACAATCCAGATGCCCTACTGGAGATGAATGGATACAGAAAATGTGGTATATATACACAATGGAATTCTACATAGCCAACAGACAAGATAAAATAATGGCATTCGTAGGGAAGTGGATGAATCTAGAGTGAATCATGTTGAGTGAGACAAGTCAAGACCTAAGTAACAAAAGGTGCATGGTATCCTTAATATGTGCCTATTAGATCCAAACAGTATAAGAGCGAGGACTCAATATTTGCATACCCAATGCTATGGACATGGTATTCAAAATAAAAACACAACTACATAGACATAAAAATCTATGACTCTATGGACATAATGTTTTATTACATAGATAAATATGTATCTATGACATACAAACCCTCAGCCTAATTTTAATTATGTTCTAAAATGTAAGTGCCAGACATTTTATATAGAGATACCCTTTTTGAATACTTGTTTGTTAAATACATCATTTGAAATATGGTGTAAAATTCATTGTTAATAAATTCTTTAATAAAAAAGCATTTGTCCTTCACACTGGCATTTCCTACTAGACTCTGATGTGAATCCTGACAGTGCCTGGCAGTGGACTGTTGTTCCATGTGAGATTTCTGAATGAGTTATGGTAGAAATGATAGGCTCTCAGAGTCTGTCTCTTCATCTATATGATAGTGTTATAAGCCAGGTGTGGTGGCTCACACCTGTAATACTAGCCACTTAGGTGGCTGAGATCTGAGAATCTCAGTTCAAAGCTAGCCCAGGCACAAAAGACCATGAGATTCTTATCTCTCATTAACTACTAGAAAGCCAGAAGAGGCATTGTGACTCAAGGGGTAGGGCGGTAGCCTTGAGCTGAAGAGCTCAGGGACAATGCCTAGGCCCAGAGTTAAAGCCCCCCCCAACAACAACAACAACAAAAAGATATGGGTATAATATCCGCTTGGGGTATTATCTCTAAGACCAGTGTCTGGCAAATGCTAAGGGAGTATATAAATTAAGCCCATTGTTAATATGTGAATTTTTGTTCTTTAGTGTGCATGTGTGCCAGCCAGTCAGTGCTAGAGCTTGAATTCAAGGCCTAGATGCTGTTCCTGAGCTTTGATGCACAAGGCTAGTGCTCTATTACTTTGAGCCACTGCTCTACTTCCAGTTTTTTGTTGAATAGTTGGAGATAAGAGTCTCATGGACTTTCCTGCCTGGGCTGGCTTTGAACTGTGATGTTCAGATCTCAGCCTCTTGAATAGTTAGGAATACACATATGAACCACTAACACCTAGTTGCTTGTTTTATTTTTTGAGGAGAAAACCCAAACAACCAACCATGTATCCAGACCAATAAATCACCAGCCAACCAAAGGAATACTCAAATAAGTATCAAAAGCATTATATATTTAACCCATACCCAAGGATTCACAATGTGCCATGTGTATTTGCTGAGAAATATTTATAGTATCCTTGCTCTTTCATTTTTTGATTGTGAATCTTTGATTTTGCTCAGAACATCTATCCAAGAATATGATATAGTAGGTGCACAATAAATATTAGTTTGAAAAGTAAGTGCAAGATATACTTTATGGAATGTAAGGTTTACCTTTTATCAAGATGATATATGTCAGTGCTTCTTCAAGTGACACAATCAAAATAAAACAACTAATTAGATGTTTCTCCTCTCCTCCCTGTGAACTGTCTCAATATATTAGCTCAATCGCTTGTTGATTTTAAAAATTTGTATTTGAATTCTGAACTTAAGTCATCATTTAAGCAACTACATATTCTATTACGATTACCTTTAGTATTATAGAAGATATATTAGTGATATGTATATTTACAACATACGGTCACGACAGTAAGAACCTGGCTCATTCTTTCTTATCATACTTATAAAGTAGATAAATTGACAAACACTTTTCTAGCTTTCTGTTTTTTCAGTTTTGAAGCTTTTCCTATTTGATTTTTGCAAACACAAGGTTTTCCAATAGAACTCTCAAATAAAGATCTAGGGTATTTTAAAGAGCATTTGTCAGATTATCTAGTGAGTTACAGACCTTTATTCCCCCTCTGAAAGTAGACCTTTTGTGACTTCACAATTAGTAAGCAGAATGCAGAAGTTTTATTTGTGAATAATTGAACTTCCCTGTGGAGAAACTTGACAAACTTTCTATGAAATGGGTATGTGATGAACAAGAAACACCATGTAATGTGGACTTTGTCCAGTATTGATGAGCTAGCCTTGTTATATCTATCTTTACCTCTATTCCTCTCTCTATACATACATACATACATATATATATATATATATATATATATATATATATATTGCTGGTTGTAGGGCTTGAACTAAAGGTCTGGTTTCTATCCCTGAATCTTTTTCTTTTACTCAAAGCTATAACTTTCCTACTTGAATCACAACAATACTTCTCACTTTTTTGCTCGTTAATTGGACATGAGTTTCATAAACTCGATTACAGGCTGGCTTCTAGCTTCAGTTCTCAGATCTAAGCCTCTTAAGTAGCTAGAATTATAGGTGTGAGCCTGGAGCACCCAGCCTTTGGCAAGGGTGCCATTTTTGATGCCTTGGAGTAAAAGTGTTTAAAGGGTCAGCAAGAGAAACATTATAAACAAGATTTGTATTTCTGTGGAGATCTGTGTGGAAATGCAAGAGGGTCAGAGATAAAGCAGGATGGAGCTCAGTGTCACGACCTTTATTTATTTACTTTTAAACAAATCTTGATCTTGGTTTCTTCCTCTTTTCATGGCACTTGGTTTGAACTCAGGTCTACATGCCAGTCCCTCTTCGTTTCTTTGTTCTTAGCATTACGTTTACCTGGTTCTTAGTGACTGCTCAGTGACAACCCTTGTGTCTTTCCCTCAGTCTATTTCAGATCCAGAACATGATGTTTTTCTAAAAAGCCATGATACCTTTTCTTTTTTTGATAATTTTTTATTGTAATTAATAAAAGGGTTGTATGATATTTGCCAGATAGAAGGTGCATTACTTCACATACATTGATACCCTTCCACATGTCTTGGTTCCCATTACCCTCCCTCCACCTCCCCATCTTGTTTTCCCCGCTTCCCTATCCAATTTCAAATAACCAAATACAAATATATCCGATATATCAGACAGCTTTTCTTTTAACTTTCATTTCATCCCTTTTCATTAGTCTAGGATGTGAATTTATTGACCCAGTTGTGGGTGATGTCTTAGGGGTTGAATACACCCATGTGCAGTGTTCTGTTGTGCTGTGTCTTTTCTGGTCGTCTTGCTTTTCCTTTCTATGATGCCTTCTCCCTCCCCCTTACATAATACTGTCTCCTCTCTCTCTCTTTTTTCTTTTCTCTCTTTTCTCTCTCCCCCCCTTCCTCCCCTCCCCCAATCCTCTCCCTCTTCCTCCCTCTCCGTCTCCCTTTCTCTTTTTTTTGTCTTGATCATTCTCTTTCTGTAGTTCTATGGAGTTTTAATTTAACATACCCATTAATGAGGTATACTACATCTTGATCAATGTCCCCCTTTCATTGCTCTCCCCTTATGTATCTCAACCTCACCCATCCCCTCAAGTTATTTGGTTCTCTTTTTATTAGTGCTGGTCTTGGGGCTTGAACTCAGGTGCTGGGAGCTGCCCCAGAGCTTCTGTGCTCAAGGCTAGTGCTCTACCACTTAAGTCACAGCTCCACTTCCAGTTCCTTGGTGGTTAATTGGAGATAAGAATCTCATGGACTTTGCTACCTGGTCTGTTTGTGAACCACAATTCTTAGATCTCACCCTCCTGAGAAGCTAGGATTACAGGTATGTGGCACAGGCATCTGATTTTGAATGTTCTTTTAGTTAAGCCATAGACAATTCCCAGTTTGGGAGGTGTGGAGAAAGCTGTTTCTAGTCCTTTTTCTATCAGCCTTCTAGTATGTCTCCATGGCACGTGTGTGTGTGTGTGTGTGTGTGTGTGTGTGTGTGTACGTGTACGTGTACGACACTAGTTGTTATAAACATATTCTTTAATGTAACGATCAATGAGTATATTTTTCCCTGCAATACATCAAGTTTCTATGCATATGTTAATTGGAGTTTTTTTTAATTTTATGTTTTATTGTCAGGGTAATGTATAGAGGGCTTACAATTAGCATTCGCCAGATAGTAGGTGCATTACTTCTCACTCATTCATAACCCTTCTCGTGTTTTTTAAGAATTAATGTTTTTTGCCAGTCCTGGAGCTTGAACTCAGGGCCTGGACACTGTCCATGAACTTCATTTGGTCAAGGCTAGAGCGCAACCATTTGAGCAACAGCTCCTCTTCAGGTGTTTTGGTTGTTAATCGGTAAGAAGAGTCTCACACACTTTCCTGCCTGGGTTAGCTTTGAACTAGGATCTTCAGACAGGTCTCAGCTTCCTGAACAGTTAGGATTATAGTACTAAGGCATTGATGCCTAACAAGAATTAATTTTTATATTCTAACCAATTATAGGTTTCTAATTGATAGACCTATGAAAATAATAGTGTTAATTGTGGTAAAGGTCTGGTAAATAGATTCTTTGTTCCAATGCCTGGTATGACTCATAAGGACTTGTTTAATTCCCTTGAGAAGGATTGTCCTTTACAGACCACATCTATCAGGTATGATTCCATCATTCAGCGGGATGATGTGGTACCAGTTTGACACCATCAGACAAAGACTTTGAAGGTACTTTTTGTTTTATCATAAAGTGCAAGTAGAAATTATAGCATCAATAAGAAATAGGGAACCACAGGCAATAAACAACAATCCAAAATATCCTGGTTCAATGACCTGTTTTCTTTTAAAAGTTTATCCTTGTTCATGGACCAAAGACACAATGGAGTTTGACTTTTGATCTCTGTAGCGTTCACTAAATTTGAATACTTTTAAGTTAGAACTTAATATCTGAGACAATTCAAAAATATTGAACAATGCAGAGATAGTTTCATTTCTAGTGGTTAAAAATGTGTTCATATGCCACTGTTTATTGAGTACTTGCTCTTAATAGCAGCTATTTCACATTCTGTTTCTATAGAATATTTTTTCTAGTGTGTGTGTGTGTGTGTGTGTGTGTGTGCGCGCGTGTGTGTGTGTGCGCGCGCGCGTGCACCAATACCAGGAGTCGAACTCAGGGCCCCATACTTGTTCTTGCTAAGCTTTCTTGCTCATGACTGGCACTCTATGACTTGAGCCATGTCTCCAGTCTTGCCTTTTTTCTGGTTAATTGGAGGTAGATTCTCTCCAATTTTTCTGATAGTAATGGCTTTGAACCATGGTTGTCCAGATTCCATTCTCCTGAATAACTAGGATACAGGCATGAGTCACAGCATCCAACTTTGTCATAACTAATCTTTTGATGGAGAGAAACTCACAAAATTAGGACATTTTGGTTCATTGAAACTAAATAATTTGTCCATATTTGTACAATTAGTCCCTATGCAACAAGCTGTATATGAATCCACGTCTATCTGGCTCAAAAGCTCACATACTAAATCACAACACTGTACTCTATCCTCCATCTATGATGTATAACATGAGATGATTCCTACATCAGGGTTATTTTGAGGATCCAATAAGACCTGAGATCCTAGTGGTGCTAATAAAGCTTTGTAGCATGAATGACACCGGCAGGAGACAATGTGCTACAATGTCTCCAAGTGTCTTACACTACATATCTCCAATGTGTCCACCTTTTGAATGACCCCGGATATCCCAATGTTTCATTTGGCCTTGACTTTCTGGTGAGTAAAGAGAAGTTGTGCCGCAGAATTAGATTCTTAGAAGTAGGTCATTGGTTCTGGGTGCCTAGTGATATTCTTAGGAGCCTTCATTTCCTGCAGCTGAGGGCAAACAGATTTTTCTTGCAGTCTGTAGACACCAATATGCAAGAGCCCAAGTTGCTTTGGGGCTCCATTAGAGAGTTTGTGTGTGTGTCAAACTAATTTTTAACATGGATGTTGTGTCCTCTCCCTTCTCTGTCAAAGAAACCACGGGGAACCTCAAAGTAAAGGACATCGGTCATTTCTTACTGCAGGATATCGCCTTCCTTTCTGGTAAGTAAACTCTCTTATATTTAAATGGACATAACTGTATAAATTGATGAGAAGACTGCAGTTTGACCTTCTAAATAGCACTCTGTTCTCTCTCTATATAAACATTTATGTGATTATACTAGTTTGAGAGGCATTCTTTTATTTATTTAGTTATTTTTTGGTGGTATTGGGACTTGAACTCAGAGATTCGTGCTCTTGCTTTGCTTTTGCTCAAGTCTAGCATTCTACTTCTTGAGTCACCACTCCATTTCTGGCATTTTGGTGGTTAATTGGAGAAAATAAATGTCTCCTGTTTGTCTACCTACCCAGGCTAGATTCAAAACACAATCCTCAGATCTCACACTCCTCAGTAGAAGAAATAGAGGTGTGAGCCACCAGGACCTGGCTGGAGTAAAAGTTTATAATTTTGTCAGTGATAACTTCCTCTTTTAGGAACTATATATATCTTTTCATTTAATATTGTAGTTTGCTTAGATTTTATATGTTCTTTTCCTTAGAATGCTTACCAACTTCTTTACCAAACATATGCTTTTATAAATAAGAAATATATTAAATTATATATTATATATTATTTATGTAACTCAATCTATGATATGCTCTACCTATAGAGGTGCCTTGTGAATGGTGCACAAAATGTTTAGAGGTCTATAGTTTGCCTTTTGAGTCCTTGAAAACTTTTTGATAGGATGCCATCATTATCTATCAGTATCTTCAACCTGATCCTTAATTCTAGAATATCATTTAGTGAGCATTTATAGTTGTGTAATTTAGTACTTTTCAGTAGTTTCATTTAAAAGATAATTTGGAGCTGGTCACTGGTGAGTCACATCTATAATCCTAGCTATTCAGGAAGCTGAGATTTGAGAATTGCAGTTCAAAGCAGCCTGGGCAGGAAAGTTTTGAGACTCTAAAAAAAAAAAAACCCCAGAATTAAAGGTGTGTCTTAAATGGTAGAGTGCAAGCCTTGAACAAATGGGTTCAGGGACAACATCTGGGTCTTAAGTTCAAGTCCCAAGACTAACACACACAGAAAAATGATAATTTGGGAATGAGGACTATCTCTGAATTTTTTTGGTAAAATTAAGGTAAATAATTTATTTTTCTTTCCATGTACACTCAAGAATAAGAATCTTGCATTTCTTGGAAGTAGTTTTCTTTTTTTTTTTTTTGCAAGTCCTGGGCTTGAGCTCAGGGCCTGAGCACTGTCCGTGGACTTTCTCAAGGCTAGAGCTCTACCACTTGAGCCTCAGCACCACTTCCGGCTTTTTTCTATGTATGTGGTACCAACGAATCGAACCCGGGTCTTCATGCATGCTAGGCAAGCACTTTAACCACTAGGCCAAACTCCCAGCCCCAGTAGTTTTCTTAAATAAGCAACAATTACATTCAAATAAGCAACAATTACATTCACATACACAATATCCATGTAAATATTTTGTGTACATTTCTATCAAACAGTGTGAGATGTGGGGAGTAAAATTTGTGGTTATCAGTTTTGCTTCATATATTTTATAGCATTGTTAATAGGCACATAAACATTTAGGAGTATGTCCTCACTGCTAAATTGACAATATTATCGTTATCAAATGAACTCTACTGAAATTTGCTTATCCAATATTAGACGGTATTAGCAAAGTATATCATTTTCCTTTTTAAGTACAGTTGTACACTTATATTTAATGTGTTTCTCATAGGGAACATAGAGTTGGATCTTGCTTATTATCCAGTTCGACTAGCTTTGAGTTTTAGAATTATATATATATATATATATATATATATGTATATATATGCCAATCATGGGCTTGAACTCAGGGCCTGGGCATGGTCCTTGAATGGTTTACTCTTACCAGCTTACTAATTTTATTGTAAAATATCCTATTTCTTGTTTTTTTCCTTTTCTACTGTCTTTCATATTATATCTCATTTACTATTGTCATATACACCAATATATGTGTACATTTATACACATACATTTGTTTTTACATATTTTAATACCAAAAACTAATTATAAATAAATTTCATTATGTTATTTACATAGATCCATCTGCATGTGAAACTTTTAATTACTCATTTAGAATTAGGCCCATAACCCTGATATCAAAATAGTTATTTCTCAATCTTCATTTATTTTTCTACTTGAAGGATCAACTGTTTAGCCATATTTATTATACGCATTATATAATATTTTCTTCTGACTTTACTAATTCATTTTCTTCTCTTTCTATTCTTTATTTTAATTTAGAAAGCACTTTGCCACCTCTTAAACTTAGTAACATGAGTTTGGTGCCATTTTGTTTTAGATCATCATTTTGGGACAAATTATACTTAGGATAGATTTGTTGACCTAAAACCATTTTTTTTTTTTCTGGTTGGACGGTTGCTCGTGGGGCTTGAAATCTAGGCTTGGGTGCTGAGCTCTTCAGCTCAAGGCTACTGTCCTATCCCTGGGCCTGGGTGTTGTCTCCGAGCATTTCAGCTGGAGGCTACCACCCTATCCCTGAGCCACAGCCCCACTTCCAGTTTTCTAGTGGTTAATTGTAGATAAGAATTCTCAGTCTTTTGTGCCTGGGCTGGCTTTAAACTGAGGTCCTTAGATCTCAGCCTCCTGAGTAGCTAGGATTACAGGTGTGAGCCACCTGTCCTAGCTAAAACAATCTTTTAATCACCCTATTTAAGTATAAAATCTATATTCTTATTTTATTGTCTTACAAATTGTCAATTGATTATTTTTTCTATCCTTTCAGGTGGCCGTGGAAAAGACAATGCTTGGATCATTACTTTTCCAGAAAATTGCAATTTCAAATGTATACCAGAAGAAGTAATAAAGAAAGTGCTTACATATCTGACATTGATTGCAAGGTGCAGCATTTAATTATTTTTAAAATCTTTGTTTTATATCAAATACCTTTGTGAATGTCATAACACAAATGACTTAATATAGCGATTGTTGTTACTATTGTTATAGATAAGTACATTTGATTTCTAACTATATAAGAGATATAACAGAAAGCGAAGCTGAAAGCTGTGTTGCTGTAAAAATTATCCACAGTATCTATGGAAACAACAGTAGAGATCTGGAAGTAAAAGTAGATGACTGATGTCATGGAAGAGAATGTAGGCTAATGATGATGAAACATGGAAACCTTAATTTGCTTAAAAGGAAATCTTACTAGCCAAGACTGAGGATAGCTATTCTTTATTTTGTCCAAGGATAGCTAAGGACACCATTTTAAATGGTTCAATAATTATATTGGGAGATACAAGAAGAAATACATTAATACTAAAATAACTTGAAACTAGAGTACGTTATGATATATACATATCTTGGGGGTGATTTCTCCCAGGATTTAGAATCACAAATCTATTTTTTTTTCCTCTGGGTCATGGGACTTGAATCATGAGCCTGGCCACTGTCACTGAGCTTTTCAGCTCAAGGCTACCACCCTACCCCTGGGCCTTGGCGGCTTTATCCCTAAGCTCCTCAGCTCAAGGCTACTGCCGTACCCCTGGAGCCACAGCCCCACTTCCTGTTTTCTTGAATTTAATTGGAGATAAGAGTCTCAGGTCCTTTTTTGTGCTCTGGCTAGCTTTGAGCCTTGATCTCAGCCCCCTGAGTCATTTGTGTTATGACATGAAATTGCAATTTTAAAAAGCCTGAAGTGAGGCTGTGGTTCAGGTGATAGAGTGGTAGCCTTGAGCGAAATGAAGTTCAGGAACACTGCCTAGGACTTGATATCAAGCCCTAGGAATGGCATTGGAAAAAATGGACTCTGTGATGGTTTCTATATCTAAATCTGGTTTTAGTTAAGCATTAAATTGAAATAACATAAAATACTTATATATATATATGTTTATAGAGGACTTATGTTTCTAGTAAGAGAAAGTATTAACTTCTTTTATCTTGTAGGGAAAACGGGTCAGACTTACGATTTACCATTATTGTGGATCGAAGGTTAGATACATGGTCTTCTCTCAAAATCTCCCTTCAGAAAATCTCAGTAAGTCCCATGCACTGTACACTGACTTCCTGTTTTTATTTTACATTATACATACTGTTTTGATGACATATTTTTTTTTGCCAGTCCTAGGCTTGAGCTCAGGGCCTGAGCACTGTCCTTGGACTTTCTCAAGGCTAGAGCTCTACCACTTGAACCTCAGCACCACTTCCGGCTTTTTCCTATGTATGTGGTACCAAGGAATCGAACCCGGGTCTTGATGCATGATAGGCAAGCACTTGAACCACAAGGCCAAACTCCCGGCCTCGTCATATGTTATTTTAATAACAAGAGATACAATAAAAAATAATGAGATAATGAAGAAAAAAGTACAAAGACAGTTTTGGAAGAGAGAAGATAAAATCCCTACCACTAAATTTTAGTGGGAAAGAGTATATAATTAGTAAGTCGTTCAGTTGATGAGTGAGCAAAAAACTCATGGTTGTACTACATGTTGCTTTTTTTTTTTCTGTCGGTTGTGGGGCTTGAACTTTGGGCTTGGGCACTGACCCTGAACTCTTCAGCTCAAGGCTAGCACTCTATTACTGTGAACTCCACTTCTGGTTTTCTGGTGGGTAATTGGAGATAGGAGTCTCATGGACTTGCTTGCCCTTGGCTGGCTCAGGCTCAGATCTCAGCTTCTTGAGTAGCTAGGATTAGAGGTGTGAGCCTCAGTACCTGGGTCTTTTTTTAAAAAAAAAAAACTTGTATTCTTTTCTTTAGGTGACCAAACTGAATTTGAAGTTAGGGCCCTGTATTCTCATTTGGCTTTTTTATTCAACACTAATTGGTATTCTACTGATTGAGTCCACATTCAATTTTGGTTAATTAATCAGAAACAATTTCATGGACTCTTTTCTTCCCCCAGCTGACTTTGAACCACAATCTGTCTCCAGTTTATCTAGGATTACAGATATGTGCCACCAGAACCTGGCTCAAGGCATAGTTTATGTTTTTTATTTTTGTTGGTCATGGAGCTTGAACTCTGGAGCCTGGACGCTGTCATTGAGCTCTTCTACTCAAGGATAGTGCTCTACCACTAGAGCCATAGCAGCATTTCCAAGGTTTTTTTGTGGTTAGTTGGAGACAAGAATCTCACAGAGTTACCTGCTCTGGCTGGTTTTGAACTTCTATTTCTAGATCTCAGCCTCCTGAGGAGCTAAGATTATAGGTGTGAGCTAAGTGGTGCCCGGCTAAATAAGCATTTTTTTTTGCCAGTCCTGGGCTTGAGCTCAGGGCCTGAGCACTATCCTCGGACTTTCTCAAGGCTAGAGCTCTACCACTTGAGCCTCAGCACCACTTCCTGCTTTTTTCTATGTATGTGGTACGGAAGAATGGAACCCGAGTCTTCGTGCATGCTAGGCAAGCACTTTAACCACTAGGCCATACTCCCGGCCTAAATAAGCATTTTTTTATAAGTATTTTGTTGCACATATATCTAGATTTATTTTCCAAGTCTAGAGTAGCAAAGTAAGTCACCTGTGGTATGACATATCTGTCCTACTGGAATCTTGTCCTCAGCTTTCCAAGATCCTGAGAGGAAAAAAAAATTGTTTCCTAAAAACAAAACAAAAAAACACAAAAAAACGGCACATTAACAAATAAAATCATGCCCACATCCAGGATGTCTTTAGTTTTATTAGACTTACCAGGATGCAGTGACATTTCTTGATCTTTTCCTTTCATGGAAGAGGAGGGAGATGATGAGCTTTACGGACACCTGTGAGCTAACAAGGTTGCAGTTGTCTGAGAAAGTTTCATGGGGCCCACTTCTTCCAATGTATCCAAGATGGTGGGAATCACAATGACTTTTTTTTAATGATTTTAACATCATTAGCTATTTAGATTTCTTTCTTTTTAAAAATGTTTTGGCTTTTTAGCAGTTTATTTTGTAAGAACAAAACACAACTTGGCAATATGTGATATAGTGGGAAAGTAAACTTGTACTAATTTTAATGGTTTTATAAAAACTGTACATTACTTAGGGTACCAGCTGATTTTTTTGTTTTAATTTAATTTTTTATTGTTGGGGTAATGTATAGAAAGGTTACAGTTACATTTGTCAGGTAGTAGGTACATTTACTTCTCACACTTTGAAACCCCTTCTCATGTTTTTATCCCCATTTCTCTCCTCCCACCCACTCCCAAGCATCTTGTTACCCCCCTTCCCTTTAAAATTTCAAATAAACAAATAAATGTATATACAATATACCAGGTAACAAAGTCAGATACTGTAACAATATGAGATTAACTGTAAGGGCAACAAATGAGAAGAGAACTAACATAGTACATTAAGAACAACAGTCACACCAGATAAAGCCCTGTTTCCATATCCTAGAGACCCTTTCAGTTAGTTTCATCCTATTACCTTATGTTTCTAGGTTTTGAGCTATTGTGATCCTCTGCTAGAAGAGTCCTGCATGTGTACCAATTATTACAAATAAGGGTAACCATCTAGCCTATGTTCCTTTGAGTCTGGCTTACTTCACTTAATATGATTTTTTCTAAGTCTTTCCATTTCCTTACAAATGGGGCCGTGTCGTTCTTTCTGACAGCAGCATAGAATTCCATTGTGTATAAACACATCTTGTTGATCCACTCATCAACAGAGGGGCATCTGGGTTGGTTCCATATCTTTGCTATGGTAAATAGTGCTGCAATGAACATCACATATAAAAGATAACAAGGTAAAATATTGTAACAATATGAGATAACCAAAGGATGGCAAAAGAGATGAGTGATAACAGTACATTAAGGACAACAGTCACTCATTATATGGCTTTTGTTTCCTTGAACAATGTCAAGCCTATCTTTGCTCTCTCCCAGTTTTTCTTCCCCCTTCCCACCCACAAGTTGTATAGTTTTTTTAAAAATAATTTATTAACATTGATTTTTACATCATATTCCAAATGACATATTTAACAAACAAGTATTCTAGAAGGGAATCTCTATATACAATCACTGGCACTTACATTTTAGAACATAATTAAAATTAGGCTGAGGGTTTGCATGTCATAGATACATATTAATCTATGTAATAAAACATTATGTCCATAGAGTCATAGATTTTTATGTCTATGTGTTTATATTTCCAATATCATGTCCATAGCATTGGGTACGCAAATATTGAGTCCTTGCTCTTGTACTGTTTGGATCTAATAGCCACATATTAAGGATACCATGCACCTTTTGTTCCTTTGGTCTTGACTTGTCTCACTCAACATGATTTGCTCTAGATTCATCCACTTCCCTGCAAATGATTTGCATTTATTTTATGGCCAGAGATGTGGAGCATTTCTTCATGTGTCTATAGGCCATTCTTATTTCCTCTTCAGAGAAATCTCACTTTAAGCCAGCTGATTTTTTTTATACATTTTTTACATTTTCTATACAAATGGTTTGAATATAGTGCATAAACTAGGCTCCTGTCTCTTTAAAGATGTAATGTTTCTTTATTGTAAAAATATCCAAAATACTTCATTACATTATTTTATATTTGTTTCTACTTCTAGGGCTTGAACTTAGGGCCTTGGCACTGTCCCTGATTTTTTTGCTCAAGGATAGCATTCTGCCATTTGAGCCACATCTCTACTTCCTAGGTGGTTGGACTTCTCAAGTAAATATTCTTTTTTGGTTAATTTTCATCACTGTGCACTAAAAATATGCTTGGACACAAAGCTGGAGTCATAGTTACACAATCTTTTCCAGGTGGTGTCCTTTGTATCTGCTGCTTTCTAACATTTTTGCAATGGCTTGGCCACACAACTAAATTCAGTGATTTTAGAAAACTGCATAATTTCCTTTGAAAAGGACAAATCTATCCCATAGCTCCATATACCATTGAGGTCAGTGGGATAAAGAATATTAAAGGCCATTTTCCATATTGTGGCTTTTGGGATTGGTTCTTGGGCTTGTTGAATAAGTAGACTCTGTTTTATGTCAATAATCAATTCCTTTATACAAACTGTAACACTTAATGCAATAGAACATTTCTTTTCCTGCTTAGCTTTTGTTTGGGGGCCAATACTGTACTTGCTTGATTAAATTAATTTCATTGTCTATCTGGCACAGGGCACCAGTGTTTTGTTTAAGTTTCACTTTTCCATTAAGTAGGCTGCTTGAAATAGAGTTTATACTTTTGCTAAAACAGAAGTACAAGATTTAGGTCTTGACCACATCAAAGTGAGATCAATAGTAGGACAGTGACATATTTTTTAGGGAGTAGTACTCTTTTGTTTTCCCAGGACTGTTCATAATAAGTAAGCCCCAACCATGCTTAGTAAGTGTCTCAGAGCTCAAGTGTTTTTATTTTCCTAAGTGCCAGACTGAAGTGATAGGCAAGAGTCAAGGTCCACCTCTTTGTTCATGCTGAAAAGTATATTAATTCAACCAGAAGTGTTTGGAACTGTTTGAAATAAAGGTATTAATAGCAGCTAATTTCAAGAGCAAAAATTAACATTCAACAGGGATTTCTGGTGAAAGTAACCATTGTGTAGACAAGTGTAATTTTTTGTCCTTTCCTTTCTCTCCATGTATGCTTCCTCTTACTCCTTCCTTTACTCCCTCCATTCCTTCTTTTCTCCCTTCCTTCCCTTCTTCCCTTGCTCTCTCTCCCCTCTCTTCTTCCCCTCCCTTTTTGTGTTTCTAGGGAATTGAACCCAGGACATTGGATCTACCACTGAACTCTTGGCCACAGTGAGAAATATGATGATTTGAACTTAGGGCCTCTGACTTCCTAGGCAGAGACTTTACCACTCGATGCTTACTTTTGAATTTTTGTGCAGGGCTGGTCTTAAAACATGGTTCTTCCTGTGCCATCCATATATCTGGAATTGTCATGCTCAGGTTGTTGGCTAAAATGGGATGTTACCTTTTTGTCTGTGCTGTCCTTGAACTGTAGTCATTCTGATCTTTACTTACCAAATAGCTGAGTTTACAGGTATCAGCTACCATACCTGGCCAGCATCAATTTCTTGAGACAATCCTTTCCTATGTAGTTCAGTATGGCTTTGAATGTGTGATCGTTCTGCCTCTGCTTTCTAAGTGCTGAGATCACAAGCATATACCATCATGTCTAGTATATTATTTTAAGTAAGTATCTGTTATCACAAAATTCAATTTGATTGTAATTTCCAGATTCTAAAATAAATGACCTAAGTTAGGTTATACCTCTTAATTAATAAGGTAGTAGAAAAATATTGTTGATTGCAGATAATATTATACACATTAATGAGGCACTATATACATACAGTACAATGTTTGTATATGTGTGTGCATATATATTTTTCAAATTAAGGTAATTATCAGATGTATCATCTTAAAAATTTATCCTGTCTTTGAGGTGAAGAAGTTCAAAATCCTCTCTTGGAGCTGTTTGGGGAGGGCTCAGTGGGGAGGAGGTTAGTTTCAGAGAAACTCATAGCCATAGAAAGTTCACATATTCTATTCTTTTTAGATTATTATCAGAACAAAAATTCATAAACAAGTGTTTCCCCACGCTTAGATCCAGAATCAACTATAAAAAATACAGAATTTAAAATTAAAAAGTCATAGGCCTGGGGAAGTTGAAAGGAAAAAGATATCAGTTAATACTACCTTCACAAAGATTCTTAGCAGTCCACCTTAAATATCCAACTGCGCAGTGGAGAAAAAACCAGTCCCATCCAGATTTCTCTTCCTAGGAGAGGGGATTTTTTTCCCCTCCACACTTAGGACATGCCTGATCTTCTGGAGCAGTCCAGCATCAGCTAATCCACCGGGTTCAATTAGGCTAAGTAGTTGGGGAATGTGTCAACTCTGAATTACAATGAGCAGCAGGAAAGGAGCTGTCAGCTGACTAATCAGGGATAGTGGATTTTTGTGCAGCACTGCTGCAGCAGTGGTAATGGAAGCAGCTACACTAGCTTTGTTTGGTGGAGATTTCTGGCTGCCGTTTTTAAATACCACCCAAGAAACAGCTCATATTTCATCAGTGAGGCATTGACAATTGGAAAAGAAGAGTGTAAAAGATGGCAGAAGCGAATCCCCCGAGAGGCAAGATGAGGTTCAGAAGGAATGCGGTAAGGGCTCTGTCTGCAGTTCTGCCAAGCCTATTCCCAAGTTCAAGTGCAGAGATGCCGCAGCACCACGGTGCTCCAGCACATTACTGCTTGAGTGGGGCTTTTAAAGACAGATGGTGGGAATGGAGTCTTGTGTTTGCATGGATCACATTAATGTAGTTTACGGAGACTGGCCAAGGGTAATTGAAAGAAGTGGAGGAGGTAGAATATTATTCCACAATCTAAATGTCATCGAGTTTAGGAGAGAGCATTGTTAGGCATGTCATGGACTGAAGAGCGTATTAACAAATTTGAAACATTTGGCTATGTAATTTTAAATCAGGAGTTAAGATAATACCTAGTAAAAGCATTCATGCTTGCTTTGCCTGTGGTCCAGTGGAGTGTAGTGGATTCAGAAGCATGGATCTGGAGATGATTTCATCAGCACTTAGGAAACAGTCTTTGGGCATTACTATAGAAGCAAAAAAACATTTAGGCATCAGTAAATGCTGTATGATCTTTATGGCTACAATTTGTTTCTGAGTTTATACTTTAAAGGAATGAAATATTATTACCTTCATTTTCTCTTCTCTTTCCCCCTCCCCCCCTCTCAATTTGGTCAGTTGTGGGGCTTGAACTCAAGCCCTGGGTGCTGTCCCTGAGTTTTTCAGTGCTCTACCACTTCAACCACAGTGTCATTTCCAGGTTTTTGGTGGCTAATTGGAGATAAGGGTAGCAGGGAATTTAGTGTCCAGGCTGGCTTTGAACCACAATCCTGAGATCTCACCCTTCTGAGTAGCTAGGTTTACGGGTGTGCATCAGACAACATTTTTCTTTCTTTTCATGACAGTCCTGGGGTTTGAACTCAGGATCTGAGTACCTCTTGTGAGTTTTTGTGCTCAAGGTTAATGCTCTACCACTTGATTCACAACTCCATTTTAGCTTTTGGGTTTGGTTTAGTTTTGTGGACGACTCATCACCTGGGCTGGCTTCAAACCAGATCTTAGCTTTCTGAATAACTAGGACTACAAGCGTGAGTCACAGGTGCCTTTTTTTCCTTTCTATTCTTGTTGCATTAGTCATAAGGCCTGACTCTTTCTCCTTTCCTTTCTTTTCTATTTTTTGTGTCAGTGGTGGGTCTTGAACTCAGGGCCCGAGCACTATCCCTGAACTCAAGGCTAGTACTCTACCACTTTGAGCCACAACACCAACCACTTCATTTTTTTGAGTAGTTAATTTGAGATGAGAGTCTCATGGGGACTTTTCTGCCCCGGCTGGCTTTGAACCACAATCCCCAGATCTCAGGCTTGAGCGATCTGTGCCCATCTTCTTTTAAAGGAAAAGAAAGTAACTCACTTTTTATTATGAGCTGAAGTGTGGAAACCTTCCCTTCAGATAATAACTCTGCAAATACTCTTCTACAAAAAATTTCCCTCTATTCATTTATTCATGTAATAAATTACCCAGAAATGTTTTATCATGATATTTAGATATGTTTTAAAGAAATGTTGAAATAATACTAGCTAATTTACAATTAATGCCAAATTGGTCGTCTATAAAAATGTAAATAGATGGCTAAAGCCTTTTTGTTTTGCTTGAAAAACTTAATTTTATCATTAGCATAGAAAAATTGAGACATGACCCACATAAAAAGTGAGGTGGTCAAAATTTGCTGTAGTACCAAAACCTGACATTATGAATCAAAAGTAGAATAAAGAAAATGTTTCATGGTTGCTGAATGACACTGAATATGAATTGATGAGTAAATGATTTTTTAAATAAGGCCTTTAGCACACAGTATTGTTTAAAAAATTACAGCGATAGGCTGAGTGAGGCCTATAATCCTAGCTACTCAGGAGGCTGAGATCTGAGGATTGCGGTTCAAAGCCAGCTTAGGAAGGAAACTCTGAGACTTTTATCTCCAATTAACCACCAGAAAATGGAAGGGGCACTGTGGCTCAAAGTTGTAGAGCACAAGCCTTGAGCAAAAGAGCTTAGGGACAGGGCCCAAGCCCTGAGTCAAGCCTCATGATCATTCCCACCCTACCACCAACTAAATTATAGCTAATACATGACTCTATATTTGGACATAATTGTTAAAGTATCCATACATATAGTTTTCTATGGTGAGAATAGTTTTGACAGTTAATGGACAATTTGCAATGTATAAAAATGTCTGTGTATATATATTTTGGCAATATTTTGTGGAACTGCCATTAGTACTTTTGCTATGAAAGGTAATTGACTTGAGCTTTCAAAAAGTTCCTAATTCCTTTCTGCATACAGTTTTTTCCTCACTGCTAAACTTATTTTCATTTATGTAAAATTAATAAGCACAATATTATTGTGCACAGTAATAAGCATGCAAATAATTAGGGCAGCAAGGTACTCATTGAATAGACATATCTGGTATTTTGCTGAATATAAAAATAGCTTTCAGTGATTAAATAAGGAATGGAGGCTCTGCTGAGGCATCTCTGTCTAGTAGAGAAAGGACATTGTGTTCATATCATATATTGTTGGCCATGGGGCTTAAACTCTGGGCCTGGATGCCATCTCTGAGATCTTCAGCTCAAGGCTACCTCCCTACTCCTTGAGCCACAGCACCACTTTGTGTTTTCTGGCGGTTAATTGGAGATAAGAGTCTCACAGACTTTAGTGCGTGGGCTGGCTTTGAACCTTGATCCTCAGATCTCAGCCTCTTGAGTAGCTAGGATTACAGGCATGAGCCACCACACCCAGCTTCATAAGTATTTTAAAATAACTTATAGAGGAGATTTCATATGTTTGGATGTTAAGTCTGAGTTTATGTTTCTCCTATCTATCCTTGATTCTTTCCTATATTTTTTGTTGTTGGTTGTGGGTCTTGAACTATGAACTTATGTGCTATCTCAAAGCTCTTCAGCTCAAGGTTAGCACTCTGCCACTTGTACCACAGTGCCACTTCTGGTTGTCTGGTGGTTAATTGGAGATAAGAATCTGATTGACTTTACTGCCTAGGCTGGCTTTGAACCATGATCCATAGTTCTCAGACTCCTGAGTAGCTAGGATTACAGGCATGAGCTACCAGCACTCGCTTGATTTTTTTCTCTTATAAATGACTTTTCTCAAGTGTTCTGGGAAGAGATCTCCTTAAATGTACTTGGTTGGCTTAATTATGAAATCAAGAAATGTAGAGAGTGACAAGTATGCCAGATTTGAGCAGAGTGAACAGTATAACCCACCAGTAAATGGTGACAAAATGGTTTGACCTGAAAGGATTTCTGGAGTTGTACTAATCCTAGAGGCTGTGTTAGGAATAAAAGGATGGAAGTTAAAGTTCAAGGACAGTGTTAAACTTGATACTTAGTTGAAATTGCAGTGATTTTAACTCAGTTTGATAAGAGATAAATGTGACAAGAGGGACAAGCCACTAAAGGTATTGCTTGGGATTGTCTGTGCCTGAGCTCACATGACAAGCCAAGTCCTCCCACTGTACTGTTTAAGAATGAAAATGTGGCAGGGGAAGGCAAATGTGGGAGTGGCTCAGACTACTTCCACTTGAGGTCACAGAGTTTCCCCAGCATAGCCTTCACAGATAATTCTGACCATATCAATGTCAGTCATAAGTTAGCCGATCACCATTATATTCTTCTGGGATATTGTGTTATGATTGTTTCCGTTCAGTGGCCTGATGTTACAAACTGTCTTCTATATCTTGCTTCAAATATTATTGGCCCCATTTTATAGGTCAATGTCAAGTCATGGTAAAGGCAAACAATGAGTCTGTGCATTGAGGGCGTAAATGTATGGATCTCATCGTCAGTGCTTACGTTTGCTCATCTGTGAGAGGGGATAAGACCTGCCTTGCAACCATGGTATGAAAGCTCAATGTAACAGTATGTCAACGAGACTGGACATGTCTTTAAAGACTTTCCATGAAGGGTCCCCTTTTATTGTTACTGCCTTTTTTGTCCTAAATATTGAAAAGAATATAAATTAATTGTTACTGTGAGTAAGCATGGCAGTTATATGCATATATGTATATATACATAGAAATATTTTTAATTTTAAAAATATTTGTGTCAATACTAAGACTTGAACTCACAGCCTAGACACATTGTTCCTTACCTTTTTTGCTCAAAACTGGCTGGCATTGTACCACTTGAGACACAGCTCCACTTCTAGCTTTATTTTATTTATTGGTTCATTGGAGATAATAGCCTTTCTGATTTTCTACTCAGGCTGCCTCTGAACCTCCATCCTCATATCCCAGCATCTTATGTAGCTAGGATTACAGGTATGAGCCATTAGCACCCATCCATGTAAGGTATTTTGAACAATATATAACTAGATTGAATGAAGACTTACATATAGATGGATGGATTGCCTCCTTTAGCTACCTCTCAGGAAGGGTCTTAAGCAAGTTTTTTTTTATGGACTTTGATAATGAAATGACTTATCAAGTTTATGCCTATTGTGGTTGTTACTGGTCCAAGATCATGTGGCTGATAGTCATAGAGGGATAGGTGTGAGGAAAAGGGAGGGGATCTATTTTCAAAGATGGAAAGGTAATAGGAAGCTTGCTTTGTGCCAATTTCTTTGATAGACCAATGAGAGCAGCTGCACAGGCTTGAAGTAAGATGGTTGCAGCCACTATGATGTGGCTTGCATATTTTTAGTGGTGTGCCTTTAAGCAATCATATGGTGGAACTAAAAAAAATGTCTTCATGAAGCTCAAATCAGCATTGATTCATCTCTTGTGCAAAGCCTAAAAAAAAAATACCAAAAAAATAAGCAAGCAAGTAAGGCTGCCCCTTCGCTTTTTGGACAAATTCTCCTTCCCTCCCCAATGAGTTACAGTTTTAGAATGCAGAGTTTGATTTTGGGGAAAGTAGCAATTGTGCTTTTTCATGTTTATATAACCATTCAGATTACACATTCTTAAAGCAGCATACCAAAGCAGTTAGAAATGTAGTATTCTCATACAATAGGAAAGTAAAATAAGAAAAAAAGAAAAAGAAAAAAGAAAGTAAGTAGGTGTGATTTATATGTGCTGATACCATGTGCTGGTTGACAGTTCTTTTAAATCCTAGCTTGGAAGGAATGAAATTGATCAAGATGCATTATAACTCACAAATGGACTTGTTGAATTGAAACCCCTTTGTACCACTATTTAAAGATAATAGAACAAATAAACTGGATTATTTTCAGTTATACACATACATGGAAACATTTACTTAGATAAATATCTACCCATAAAGAAAAAGCACTTTCTCTTTGTACCTGTAAGTGTCACTGTGTAGTTAAATGCAAATTAATCTTGCATCTGTATAGTCTATGTGATTAAAATTTCTTAAGAATTCTCTGTACCAGCCAGGCATGTATGGCCAGCAACCACCAAAAAGGGGCATGGCTATATTATTCATATTGAATATGCATATACACATATATGAAGTGTTTTTGTTCAAAGTTTGTGCAGTGACAGAAGGCAAATGTGTTATATTTACACTCCGTAACTAAAGGCTTCACATAGACATTTGGATTTCTAGTTTTTCTTGTGAAAGCAAACATTATAAGCTTGACCCAGTTTCCCACATGACAGTATTGTTCATGAACTGAATAGTATGCACCTGCCTCTTGGATACTACCATTCCGCATAGTCCTTACCCCTTCTGATTGGTCCATCTCATTTGAAGGAAGTGTGTCAGTTGCCAGTTTTTGCCTTACTTAGGCTGTCCTTTAGTTAAACTCCACTCAGTATACATTTCCATAATCTGTCTGACACTTAGAATTGTCTCCTTTGCTTTAGATTTGGAATTTCAGCCTTGAATTTGAGCCTCCCTCCTCCCCCGCACAGTGCTTTTCTAAATACATTCTCTTGTCAGGGGGTCTACAGTCAGTTGAATCTGAGTAGTGAATTCTGTTTCTAAGAAGCTACCAGAGTTTGAAAATGTACTTAACCTTCCCAAACCTCCATGTATTGTATTTCTTTTGTAGCAGCAACAGATTTTTTAGAAATGTAGTGACTTAAACAAAAAACATATATTGTTAGGGTTTTGAAGGACAGAAGTCAATATTAGTCTCACTGGGCTGGGTTTCATCTGTAGGCTCAGAGAAGCTATTTCCTTAACACTGCACACATTCCTTCAACTGTGGCTCTGCAAACAGTCTGACTCCTCTGCTATCACATCTACTTGTCCTCTCCTCTAGACGTGGATAATCTCCTTATACTGCTCATATCTACATATATATATATATATATATATATATCCACACACACACACACACATATATATGTATATATATATATGGATGTTGTCCTTATCAAGAAGAGCACATTGCTATCATTTCTTTCCTCATGGCGGTCCTGGGCAGAGAGTATGGTAGACCTAATGACTACCACATTCTCTTTCTCACTCATTGTGAAAATAAAAACAAAATCAACTCCATGTAAGGGCTTAGCACACTATTCCTATTTCCCAGGGGGCACGATCCTTACAATAAACATTCACTAAATACAGTGTACTCATCCTTGCTTCTTCTCTTCTGTTAAAGCTTTGGCAAGTCCTGAATATGTATGAATTAACAAGTACTATAATATAAAAGAGAAATACATATTTTTGGGGTTTTTAAATTTATTTTTTATTGTAATTAATAAAAGGGTTACATGATATTTGCCAGATAGAAGGTGCATTAATTCACATACTTTGATGCCCTTTCACATGTCTTGGTCCCCATTACCTTCTCCTCCACCCCCCCCCGTCTCGATTTTCCCCCCTTCCTTGTCCAATTTCAAATAACCAAATAAATCCAATATATCATATAACAAAGTGAGATACTGTAACAATATGAGATAACCAAGGCACAGCAAAAGAGATGAGAGATAACATAGTAATGAGCAATTAGAAGTATGTGAAATGTTTTTTTTAAAGAGTATCTATGTAATGGAGTCATGGGACCTTGTATTAGTCATTTAGCACCTAGCAGTTTGGCAAGTGTGAGTTTAGGTTTGAAATAAATGAATGGAACTGGGATTGGCAAATAAAATATATCAGATTTTCATGTGGATATGGAGGACAAACAATATACCTTATCAGGTGCTCATGGATCACACCTGTAATCCAATTGACTCAGGAAACATCTGATGATGACCACTTGAACCCAGCCAGGGCAGGAAAATCTATGAGATTCTTACCTCGAATTAAACACCAAAAAGCCAAAAGTGTACCTGTGGCTCAAGTGGTAGAAAGCTGGTCTTGGGCAGAAAGAGCTTAGGGAGAGTGTCCAGGAAGAGAAGAGAAGGGGAGGGGGAGGAGGAGGAGGGGTGGGGGAGGGGGAAGGAGGGAGAGGGAGAGAGGGAGAAAGAGAAAAGTCAGAAAAAGAAAAAGAATCTGGTTTAAACTGCATGGTTTACCTTCTAAAATAAATAGTATAGTGCCATTAGTTATTATCTGTATATAGCTATTGCTCTAAATTGGCCACAGAATTTCAGTGGAGCTAACAGATTGATAAATATCAATAAAAATTCCATAAATGTCCTATAATGAAAAACTTTATAATTGCATAAAAATAAATGAAATTTTCATTTAAAAAATGCAAGGCCCGTGCTGGTGGTTCACACCTGTAATCTTAGCTACTCAGGAGGCTGAGATCTGAAAATCACAGTTTAAAACCCACCACTAAAGTCCAGGAAACTCTTATCTCCAATTAATCACCAGAAAACTGGAAGTGGCACTGTGGCTCAAGGGTAGGATGATAGCCTTGAACTGAAGAGCTCAGGGACAACAGCCAGGCCCAGAGTTCAAGCCCCACGACCTACCAAAAAATGCACTTTTGGGGGATTATGTGTTGATGAACTCAATGATCCTACTTAAAAAAATAGAAACTCGACATTTAAAATTTATATCTCTTGGGGCTGGAGTTTGGCCTAGTAGTAGAGTGCTTGCCTAGCAAAAATGAAGCCCGGGGTTCAATTTCTCAGAACTACCTACACATAAAAATCCAGAAGTGGTGCTGTGGCTCAAGTGGTAGGGTGCTAGCTTTGAGAAAGCTCAAAGGCAGTGCCTGTGCCTTTAGTTCAAGCACCAGGTCTGGCAAAAAAAAATCAATAGTATAATTCAAAACCAAAACTAAATTTCACAATGATGCTTTAGAGTCTAACTCTTTATAAGTAGGAGTGTATTTATGTACTATGAGCATGTTACAATTATTTGACCTGGCTATCTTACAAGCTTTCAAGCTTATTCCATTTAATTATGTATTTTCTGTTTTGTGTCCAGTTGAGAGCCCATGCTGTCATGTCTGTCTGTCTGTCTGTCTTTCTTTCTTTCCTTCTTTCTTTCTTTCTTTCTTTCTTTCTTTCTTTCTTTCTTTCCTTCTTTCTTTCTTTCTTTCCTTCCTTTCTTTCTTTTTCTTCCTTTCTTTCTTTCTTTCTTTCTTTCCTTCCTTCCTTCCTTCCTTCCTTCCTTTCTTTCCTTTCTTTCTTTCTTTCCTTTCTTTCTTTCCTTTCTTTCTTTCCTTTCTTTCTTTTCTTTTTCTTTCTTTCTTTCTTTCTTTCTTTCTTTCTATCTCTCTTTTTCCTTCCTTCCTTCCTTCCTTCCTTCCTTCCTTCCTTCCTTCCTTCCTTCCTTCCTTCCTTCCTCCCTTCCTCCCTTCCTCCCTCCCTCCCTCCCTCCCTCCCTCCCTCCCTCCCTCCCCTCCCTCCCTCCCTCTCTCTCTCTCTCTCTCTCTCTCTCTCTCTCTCTCTCTCTCTCTCTCTCTCTCTCTCTCTCTTTCTTTCTTTCTTTCCTATTTTGTCAGTCATGAGACTTGAACTCTGGACCTGGGTACTATCCCTCAGCTCTTCAGCTTGAGGCTACCGCTCTACCCCTTGAGCCACAGCACCACTTACAAGTTTTCTTTATTTCTTCTGTTCTTTGTTTCACAGGCTTCTTTCCCTGGGAACTTGCACTTGGTTCTGGTTTTACGTCCTACGAGTTTTCTTCAACGCACTTTCACAGACATTGGATTTCGCTTTAGTCAAGAGGATTTCATGCTCAAATTACCAGTAAGAGTATTGACTCTATGATCTTTCCTTTAAATTCATGTGAACACTTTGTACCATGCTGTTAATATTTTACATGTGCCCACATCACATTTAATGTAAAAAAGCTAAACTATGTCTTACAAAAAATGTAAATTTGAAATACCCTCAAGCCTACAGCTTGTAACTTTCAAAAAGGAATAGAATAAGCAATTTACAGCAAAACAATTCCTTTAGAATAATGTATGTTCTATGTTCTGTATGTGTATATATCTTTCTCTGTGTATATAATGAGTAAGATTTATTTTTCATAAACATGAAAGAGGGTTTTGGTTTTGAACTCCCATGAACTCCCATTTTGAGCTTGTTCAGTGTACCACGTTTTTTGTTTTGAAAAGTTACTTGGATGTTTCTATTGCTAGGAGTACATCTTTCATAAATGTGTGTAGCATTGGACAGTTCACTCCTGCTAAATTATAGCCTACTGCGCTTTGTCATTTGTTGTGAGCATAAACTTTTTTTCCACCTAAAGCATGGCCATTCGCCATGGAAAATTTTAGACAAAGAAGAATTGTTTTTGTTCCTATGGAGATTAATTTTGCTTTACAGGAAAATGTTTAGCATTCAGCTATTACCTGAAGAAGATAATACATACACATATGGTGATGGAGACAGGAAAGACCTATTATATCCACGTATAGGAGATAATGTTCTGCTGTCTGCTAAAGTTCATTTTACAGTTTAATGGAGGGAATGACATGCAGGACAGTTAATAGTGTCTTTCTTGCTTATTTATATAGGTTGTTATGCTGAGCTCAGTTAGTGATTTGCTGACATACATTGAGGACAAGCAGTTAACCCCCGAGTTAGGCGGCACCTTGCAGTACTGCCACAGTGAATGGATCGTCTTCAGAAATGTATGTTGCTTTTGCCCTTACTGTAGAGACTGTAGTTCCTTCTAGCCTTATAAGTCTACTTCTTGAAGTTTTTCTTTCCTATTTGGGAAAAACCTGATTTGGGAGTCTCCTGCTTTTCAGGTACAACTATAATTCAATATTTCGATTTTCTTCCATAGGGAATATCTAGAAATGATGAAGAGGATGCAGTTGAAAGAGAGGCCTAGGGAATAAAGAGTTTTATTCATTTCCAGCCCCTTCTGTGTCTACGTAGCATCATAAAGAAGCAAAGGGTTGGGATTGAAATCCTGGTATTGCTGATGTTAGCTCTATGACCTTAGGCAATTTTCCCAAGTATAAAATGGGACTGATAACATCTTTATTGGCCAGGGATTTTAGGAAGATTAAAGGAGAAACAAGCATAACAGTGTTTGCCTCCAATATAGTAAATTCCCCATAAATGCAATTGATATAATCAACTTCATCATCTTACTTAGTTTTTGAAATTTACAAAGAGGTAAAGCTTTGTGCTTCCCAGATTGAAATCTGTGCTTTAAGTAGCTTGTCTTCAAGTCCCAGAGATATGGCAACTGTTCTAAAAGTAATAATGGTGCTTCATTAATCATTAAATCATGGCTGTATTTTTCTCTCACCTACTCATTCAGCAGTTCATTTAATAGATTATGCAATCATTTATTCATTCATGAAAGTATATTTCCCACATTTTCAAAATCCACCCTTTAATAATCCAGAAATCCTAATGAAAACAGCAGATACATTGAGGATCTTGATAAAGAGGTGGCTGATAAGGTTTCGTCATTTCCTTCATCTTTCTGTGCAGTAGTTGATTTTGGAAATAATAACCTCATTTGCCATTTCACGGCAGAAGCGCCTTTGAAATGACAGTTTCAGATGTTTGCAGTACTGGCAATGAATTTTTGGGACAGGTTGTAGCTCAATTCCTTAGACTATCACCTTGTTTAGGATAGTAATGCTTTTCATGAATGATAGTAAATACAAAGTAGCTTTGCTGTTCTCAACTATCTTCAGAAATGGAGTTACTATCCAGCAATTTTGCCAGTTAGAGTTTGAAAAATATAAGGAAAACACTAGTCTCCAAGGGCATAAATATATCTACAGATAACATTGTGTGTGTGTGTGTGTGTGTGTGTGTGTGTGTGTATGTGTATGTGTATCTATCTGTGTGTATCTGTGTGTCTGTGTCTGTGTGTTTGCTGATAATGGGTTTGCATTTAGGGCCTCATGCTCTAGCTTGGCTTTTTGCTCAAGGCTGGGGTTCTACCACTGTGAGACATAGCTCTATTTCTGGCTTTTTGGTGGTTAATTGGACATAAGAATCTCACAGACTTTCTTGCCCAGACTAGCTTTGAATCTAAGTCGTTACATCTCAGCCTCCTGAGTAGGTAAAATTACAGGCCTGAGCCAGTAGCATCCAATAGTACATGACATTGTTAAAGGGAAGGGGGAAACAAGATGATTGGGAGGGGTTAGGGGGAGCGAAATGGGGACAAAAACATGAGAAGGGGTATCAATGTGTGAGAAGTAATGCACCTACTACCAGACAAGTGTAACTATTACTCTATACATTATCCCGACTATAATAATATTACAAGAAATGGTTCTCATGAGGATCTGAGGGATATGTCCAGAAAATTTAGAAAAAAGAAAAGACAGGGAAGAAGAACTTTTCTCAGAGGGTTAGACACAGCTTTAGTGTTGATTGCCAAAGGTAACACCCAATTTTGGTAGCAGAGGAGACTCATAGCACATATCTTCGCTGTGATACCTGCATCAAATCAGTACAATGCCTAATGTAGTTCTTTTTTTTGGTCAGTCCTGGGGTTTGAACTCAGGGCCTGAGTACTATCCCTGAGCTTCTGTTGCTCAAGTATAGTGCTATACCACTTTGAGCCACAGCACCACTTCGGGTTTTCTGGTGATTAATTGGAGATAAGTGTCTTGGATTTTTCTCCCTGAACTGACTTTGAACCACGATTCTCAGATGTCAGCATCCTAAGTAACTAGCATTACAGGCATCAGCCACTAGGGCTTGGCCTAATATCTGGGTGTTGATGTTTTGGATATAGATATCATTAAAGATTCACTGACTTCTTACAGGCTATAGAAAACTTTGCCCTCACAGTGAAAGAAATGGCTCAGGTATTACAGTCCTTCGGAACTGAACTAGCTGAAACTGAGCTACCAGATGACATTCCGTCAATAGAAGAAATTCTAGAAATCCGTACAGAAAGGTACCACCTGTTAAAGGTATGTGACCACTTCACACCTATTGTTACCTGTAGGAGGTTAAAAGATATTTATGTCTTACATTACAAAAACAATACTTGCTAAGAAAAGAATGCATTGTATCTTTTACATCTCAGTGTCTACCTTGTAAATGATGTGTTATCTTGACAAGATGTTTATTTATGAATATATAATATGTCAGAATACGAAATCTGCAGTTATTTTTAAGTCATATATTCTCCCCATGAAATGTCCTTTCTTTTGGAAGGTAAGGGTGAAAATTAAGAGTCGGATAGGTGTTCTGTTTGACATTGTATCTGTACAGGCACAGTATGAAATGGGAGAAAGAGCACTTAAAGCAGAGTCAGGGTGCCTGGTTTCTTATTTTGTCACTACCACGAGTTAGTGTTGAAACCCAGGCTAGCACTGCTCTCATTTTTTTTCACACATTACTACTGCTTAATGTTCCCAGCCTAAACAAGAATGACAAATCGATTTTGTTCTCTTACTCAATTCTATATGGATTGGTGGGTTTGGAAGGATGTGGAAGCACAATTCTGACAATGAATAAATGCTTTTAGAGTCATTTTCCTCAGAAAGATCAAGAGCTATCTGGGGTTGGAGGTATGGATCAGATATACTAGAGCACTAACTAATGAGAAAAGTGTCAGTTTCTGAGTTTGGGTCCCAGTCTCAGACCTAAGAAAAGAAACTACCTAGAATCCAAGTACCACTTATGTTTTTCACGGGAGGAGGAGGCTGGGTACACGAACAGGTTTTAGTTCTATATAAGGTATATGTCTTAGTTAATGTAAAGAAAGAGATTATGAAGATTTGAATCACAATCTGAAGGTAAAATTTTGTCCAAGAAAAACAAAGCAAAGCATAACAAAACAACAACAAAAATCTCTGCTTTCTCACAGAGGAGCCATGTCAGCCAAGCTCCGCTGAGCTTTGCTTATCTTCCCTTCTATCTACAATGGGTAGAATGATTTATGATTATGATGATATACACAGTCATTCCGGCTATTCAGTTGTTGCAAAAATAGCATGAGATAAAGTATGCAATGTACGCATGATGGTTGTTAGCATGTAGTTGGTGTTTACCAATATTAATTCTTTTTTCTTTTTTTATATTAAGGATTAAACTGAGGGCCTGACACATTCTACTACTCAGCTAGACTACCAGCAATTGCTGCACAATTGTTGCTTGCCATTTTAGAGGGTCCTTGGACCTCCTAAAGAAAATACTAGATGGCAGGGAGTAGTGTCCAGTGGTAGAGTGCTTGCCTAGCATGCATGAAGCCCTAGGTTTAAGTCCTTGTTCTCATATACACAGCAAAACTGGAAGTGGTTCAAGTGGTAGAGTGCTAGCTTTGAGGAATCTCAAGGACAGTTCTCAGGCCCTGAGTTCAAGCCCCAGGACTGGCAAAAACAAACAGAAAAATAAAGAAAGAGAAAAAGCTAGATCCTTCTAAGGTGCTTGAAGAAGGTCATGTATTTAGAAAGTCTCCTAGGATCAGACATTCTGAGTAACAATATATGCACTGTAATGTGAATTAAACCTAATGTGCAATTAAATAAGACATAAGGCAGAGAGTGTTTGGTAACAATTATGGATTAGTAAGAAGGGCTGGAAATTGTCAGCATACATTGTTATGTGTGATAGTAAGGTCATCTTTGTTTTATTCTTACTGCTTTATTTCAGCATATTACAACACTTAGCAGAATAGAATGGAATCATTTGGAACTTACCATCCATGAGAGAAGGCTAGAAACAGCATGTGTAACCTCTGGCTATAGCTAGTTTATGAAATGCGATTGTAATATCCATCTGTAAGGCAAAGACTTCATAGATCCTCATAGTTGTGGGCTATGACAATAGCTGTGAAAGCCAAGGTCATTTCTGTTGTGTGTGCCATAAGTGTGCATTCCCTTTATCTCTTGTGGTTCAGGGTACATGACTAACCAGCCGATAACTTCTGTTGTGTGTTTATACAGAATGAAATTATGACTGTCACCAAACAAGGAAAAATTCTGCTAGCAAATCTCCAATTACCCGCTGCTGAAGGAGCTATGAGTTCAAGTCTTGAGCATCGTCATCCCATGTGTGGTGACTGGCAAACTGTCAACAAGTAAGTCGTACCTTCTTGGAGTTGCTTTATTCATATGACCCCCCCGACTCCAAAAATATATATGTATATGTGTATTTGGCTTGATGAGGTGGATTTATTGTTCTCAATGTGATGATCTTCAAGTGTGTGTATTTTCCTACATATCACATCATCTCATTCTTTAGGGCTGGGATGAATGTTACTCCAGTATTTTTGCTGGAATATGAAATCTAGACTTAAGATGATAGTGATGATGATGATGATGATGATGATGGGGATATAAGTCTCTGGGGGACTTAATGGGATTAGCATGAGGGAGAGGGAAAAAGGATTTTATTGGCTAAAATGATTAAGTAATATCTTTTAGAGACAGACAGACAAACAGATATACAGAGATACAATAATAAACCCCAGAAAACACTTTAAAACTTAAAAAAGACAGGAAGTAGAAGGGGAGTTAGAGAATGTAATAATAGATATGAGGGAAGTGAATTTGTTCAAAGTTCATTTTACATACCTATGCATTTATCGCAATGAAATTACCTTATATAGTTAGTGTATGCTATTAAAATAGTGTATAATTTATATTATGTAAAAAATCAATTTCTGGGACAGGAGTGTGGCCCAGGGGTAGAGTGCTTACCTTTTATGCACAAAGACCTGGGTTCAATTCCTCGGTTCCATGAAAATGCCATAAGTGGCTCCGTGGCTCAATTGGTAGAGTACTAGATTTGAAAAAACTCAAAGATAGTGCCCAGTTCAAGCTCCATGACTAGAAAAATAAATAAATAAATAAATAAATTTATTTATTTCAGGATTTTCCTGGAATCTGTGCAGTGCTAGAAATGTCTGTGGCCCTCTAGAAATTGGAGATCTTGCTTCCAGCTTGATCACTGTTGCATCCTATTTCACTTTGTCTCCAATTATTCATGTCCAAGTTTACCTGCATATCTGCAATACAGATGGCTGCTTTTATGGATTATTTCTTTTTACTTTTTTTTCTTTGTTAAGATTGCTGATTCAAGTGTATGATATGGAAACTGCTTTTGATGGATTTTGGGAAAAACACCAATTAAAAATGGAGCAGTATTTGCAACTATGGCGATTTGAACAAGATTTTCAAAAGGTCAGTTAAAATATATTTATTGTTAGCTTTTGGGCTTTGATAGCCTCTCAGATTGGCTTCAGATTCATGGTCCTCTTGCTTCAGCCTCCAGTGTTAGGATTATTGGCATTTACCAAATTTGGATTCAAATCTTTCTTTTTTCTTTCTTTGTTTTTTCTTTTTCTGTTTTTTTTTTGTTTTGTTTTTGGTCCATCATGGGACTTGGACTCTGGATCTGGGTGTTGTCCCTGAGCCCTTCAGTTCAAGGCTACCACCCTACCAGTTGAGCAACAGCACTACTTATGGTTTTCTGGTGGTTAATTGGAGATAAAAGTGAGGGACTTTAGTGCCAAGGCTGGCTTTGAAGTGTGATCCTGAGATCTCAGCCTTCTGAGTAGCAAGGATTACAGATGTGAGTCACCAGTGCCCCCACTTTAAAATATTTCATCACACATTTCTTTTTCAGTGTGCCAGAGCTTCTTAATTTTTTTTGTATTTAGGAATCTAGTCTTGTATGATATTCATTTATACCTATACACAAAAAGGAAAACACTGTCTTGAGGATTTTTATTTTAAATATAAAGTGTTTTCAAGCTATACAATAGCTTTCCAAAGAAATAATATCCACTTCCTTCTTGTTTTTTTAGCAATATGATCTAAGGATGTCTTTATTTTTCATATATTTTTATTGTAATTAATAGAAGGGTTACATTATATTCACCAGATAGAAGGTGCATTACTTCATGTACATTGATACCCTTTCTCATGTCATGGTCCCCATTTCCCTCAGCCCCCCCCCCCGCCGCTCATGTTGTTTTGCCCCCTTCCCTATCCAATTTCAAATAACCAATCAAGCATATATACAATATATCAGATAACTAGGTGAAAAACTGTAACAATATAAGATAACCAAGGGACAGCAAAAGAGATGAGAGATAACATAGTACATTAAGGACAACAATCACTCATTATATGCCTTTTGTTTATATAGTCCTTTCATTTAGTGTCATACAATATGGCCTTATGTATCTAGGTTTTATTCTATTGTAAATCTCTGCTAGGAGAGCCCAAGGTTTCTACTGGTAATGACAAATGAGGGAAACCATTGAGCCTATGTTCCTTTGAATCTGGCTTACTTCACTTCATATGATTTTTTCTAAGTCTTTTCATTTCCTTACAAATGGGGCAATATAGTTCTTTCAGACAGCAGCATAGAATTCCATTGTGTATAAATACCACATCTTGTTGATCCACTCATCAACTGAGGGGCATTTGGGTTGTTTCCATATCTTTGCTATGGTAAATAGTGCTGCAATGAACATCGCTGTGCTAGTCATTTGGTATGTCCTTGTTTCTGGACGATCGGATAAATGCCCAGTAGTGGAATTGCTGGGTCATAGGGGAGCTCTATGTTTAGTCTTTTGAGGAACTGCCATACTGCTTTCCATAGTGGCTGAGTGAGTTTGCACTCCCACCAGCAGTGTGGTAGTGATCCCTTCTGGCCACATCCCCTCTGGCATCTGTTGTTATTAGATTTCTTGATCATGGACATTCTAACTGGAATGAGGTGGAATCTTAGACTTGTTTTGATTTGCATTTCTTTTATGGCCAGAGCATTTCTTCATGTGTCTATAGGCCATTTTTATTTGTTCTTTAGAGAAGACTCTCTTTAAGTCTTTGGCCCATCTTTTAATGGGATGGTTATTTCTTTGGAGATTAGTTTTAGAGTGATTCAATTTTTTGAGCTGTTTATATATTTTAGATATGAGTCCTTTGTCTGTTGTATGGTTAGTGAAGATCTTCTCCCACTCTGTAGGCTTTCTAGCTATGTCCTTTGCCATAGAGAAGCTCTGCAGTTTAATGCAGTCCCACTTAGACAGACTTTATCTGATTTGTTGTATTTCTTAAGAAAGTTTTGACCTGTGCCAAGGGACCTAGTGTATTTCCTATTCCTTCTTGTAAAGTTTTCAGTGTGTCTTTATTTTTTTTTTGGTAGTCCTGGGCTTGAGCTCAGGCCCTGTGCACTGTCCTTGGACTTTTCAAGGTTAGAGCTCTAGCCCTTGAACCTCAGCACCACTTGCAGCTTTTTTTTTCTTTGTATGTGGTACTGAGGATTCGATCCTGGGTCTTAGTGCATGCTTCGCAAGCACTCTACCACTAGGCCAAACTCCCGGCCTAATGATGTCTTTTTTTTATGAGTACCAGTACTAAAGTTTTAAATGAAGACCCCCATGCTGTCTTCTGTGTTTCTTGCTTATGGCTGGTACTCTGCCACTTGAGCCATGCCTCCAGTCAAAACATTTGCTAGTTCATTAGCGAGGAAATATAATATGTTTTTCTGTCTGGGTGAGTCTTTGAACCTCCATCTTTCAGGTCTTAGTTTCTTGAGTAGCCAGCATTATAGGCATAAAGTACTGGTGACCAGCTCAAATATTTTTTTCTGCTCCAGGAATTTGTTTCTCACAGATGAACCCAAATCATATTTAGCTATACATGATTCAGAAGATGAAATTTGTTCTAGGTGGATCCCTTGGATAACTACCTGCCACGTGTGTGTTGTCTTTGGGATATGGCCATGGTCTCTAGGGAAAGTCATTTTACTTCTCTCTTATTTCTGAGCTGCTACTTTTTTGCTAATGGATGGCTGACTTGCATGATATTTCATTGGTTCAAAAAGAATTTAAGTTTACAAGGGCTATTACATTGTGAATACAGAACGTAGTGACCACTAGCCATTTTCTTTCTTTGAGTCAAAGAGCCTTAGAAATGCCAGATTATTATTATTTTCTATTAAATAATTTATTAACATTGATTTTTACATCATATTTCAAATGACATGTTTAACTAACAAGTATTGAAGAAGGGAATCTCTATCAGATTATTTTTTTAAGTTTATTGTTATTCTAGAGGTGATGTACACTGGGATTAGAATTCCACGAGTCAGGTCATGAGTCCATTTCCTTTCGTACAGTGTTTTCTGTTCCTCATTCTCTCCCAATCCCTCCCATCTCCACCCACAAGTTGTATCATTCACTTTCATCAGTGTCCAGTGAGCTCCACTGCTGTACTTTTTACCTATTTTCCCTCGTGTTTTGTGCCTTACCCCCTACTGCAATACATGCATGTGAATATACTATACATAAGGTAAAGAAGATAAACATGAAAAAAACAAAAAGTCTTGTTTCAATATCTTGGAGTTTATTTCAGTATTTATATTATTTTATATAACTATGAAGAGGTGCTTTGGCATTGTGCCTCTCTGATTGTCTCCTAAGAATAACATCTTTTGGCCTCATTGTGTATGAGCATCTAGAATCTTGTATTATTTTCATATCCTAGTGCATATCAGAGAGGAGATTGACCTTTTGTCTCTGTGATTTTGGCTTACCTTGGTTAGTGTAATTTGTTCTAATTCCATCTATGAAATGCTATATTCATGAATCATACTTCCTTAATGAAAAAAGTAGTTACAGATTGATCCTTCCAGTATTTTTGTCTCTCTTCCCTCTCCAACCCAGTACCCACAAAATTGCCCTCCCTCCCTCATGCCAGTTATCCATCTCCTTACATGTGAATTACTATACTTGCCTTTATGCTCACATCAGCCTGGACTGTAATCCTCATATTTATGCTTAGTACATAGCTGGAATCACAGCTGACAGCCACTTCACTCAGCTTTTTGTTGATTTTGATAGGGTCTCAGGAACATTTTTGCCTGGGCTGGTCTTATGCCAGCCACAATCTTTCCAATGTCAGCCTCTCCAATACCTATGATTACATGTGTTGGCTCTTTTGCCCAGCATGGAAATTATACTTGAGCAGATTATCATTTTGATGAATGAAATAGCTAAACATATTTTCTATAAGTAAAAGCATATGGATATGCTTGTTTCATATCATTTCCTGTAAAACTTGATCATTTGCTGGGTGCTAGTGGCTCAAATCTCGAATCCTCGCTATACAGGAGCCTGAGATCTGAGGAGCATCGTTTGAAGCCAGCCTGGGCAGAAAAGTTCGGGAGACTTTTTTTCTCTAATTAACCAACAAACAGCTAGAAGTAGTACTGTGGCTTCAGTGGTAGAGTGCCAGCCTTGAGTGAAAAGACTCAGAAACAGCACTCAGGCCCTGAGTTCTAGCCTCAGGACTGACACAGAAAATCAAAACCAAACAAACACAACCAAAAACTTGATTGTTATTACAGGAAAAAGCAAGACAAGCTATATAGTTTTAAAACCTTTGGTTCTTGTTTTTAGCTTCTAGTTGAAATTGAACATCTATTGAAACAACAATCAGAGCTGGGCGATGTAACAGGGAATATAATTCAAGTCAAACATAAAATTAAAAAACTGGAAAGCTTGGATGAAAAGTCTGAGGTAAGAGTGCAGTTTTTTTGCTGGTCATGGTGTTTGTGGAGGGTAATATTTTCAGTGAATGAAGTAGTAGAAACCCTAACTATGCTTAATCTCTCAACACATCTGCATGAGTAGAGCAATGATATTCTCTAACTTCTGTTCCATTTCCTGTGGTCCCAGGTTAATACCACAGGTGTATTGTGTAGCCTCTGAAATATTGCTGGGAGCTTTCAAGCCTACTTGTAGGAACAATAGCATAAATAATTTTGGAGTAGAAAAGTATCAAGAAGAACACTTGGCTCAGGTGTCAGTGTCTCACTTCTGTAATCTTAACTTCTCAGGAGGCTGAGATCTGAGGATCATGGTTTGAAGCCATGTCAAGAAGAAAGAGTCTAAGACTCATCTCCAATTAACCAGAAAAAAGCTGGAATTGGAGCTGTGGCTCAAGTTGTAGAGTGCCAGCCTTGAGTGATAAACTATGTGAAACCACCAAGGCCCCACTACTAGCACACATGCGCACACACATACACACAAACACGAATAACACTTGGGATGTTACACATATATGTGCATGTGTATATATGTATGTAATATATATATAATATAAATGTGTATAAATGAACCCTGTTTGGAACAGTAGTGGCAGAGAGGAACAATGGGGTTGTGATGAAGATGATACTGTGTGCATGTATGGAAAATGACAATGAAACCTCCTCAAATTAAATAGTGATATTCAAAAAAATGAAAAAGAATTACATGTGCTGTCTAAAATGGTAGTAATGATTGACCTTTGTAGCTGTATAACTTTAGTAAATTACGTTCTAAGCCAAGTGTCATTGTCTATAAATTGGAAGTATAATTCGTATTTTGTATAGTATTTTTTTCTACCATTCTTGGGGCTTGAACTCAGGGCCTGAGCACTGTTCTTGGGCTTTCTCATGGCTAGCAGCGCTCTACCACTAGAGCTACAGCACCACTCCTGGCTTTTTCTGTGTATGTGGTACCAAGGAATCAAACCCAGGGCTTTGCACTTGCTAGACAAGTACTCTACCACTAGGCTACCATACCTACACCTATATTAGAATTTATTTTGATTTATGTGTAGCATTTAGCCCAATACCTGAGTATACAGTCTGATGCCTTCTTATCTTGAAGTATGAGCTCATGGCTTTAATACTGAATAGACTAAAGTTAACCACCTGGCTTGTATATAAGAGCCAGGCAATGTTTTTCTGGCTATGTTCTTAGCAAACAAATAAATTCATGGGTGATTCCTGAACATGCAAAAGCATAAATTGAGAGTCATCACTTGTAATGTAATTTTGCATTTCTAGAATTTTGCTTGTAGATCATTGTGATTTTGCTGCCATTTATGTATCTCTATGGTATAGTAAGAAAAGGCAAATTGGCTTGAAACTAGAGACTTTATGTTTTTGTTTTTCACAAAACAAAAATTGTCATCTTAAGTTTGGAAAGTAATGCACCCATTACCTGACAAATGTAATTGTAACCCCTCTATGCATTATCCCAACAATAAAATACAATAAAATTGACATCTTTACCATTGATAAGTATTCAATTCAGTAGGGTTAATATACTCATACTATCAATATATGCATATGTACTATATATGTGTACACATATATATGTATATATATATATCACATTCATACTAGGTCTCCAGAAGTTTTCCCATCTTATGAAACTGCAGTTCTGTAGCATTTTAATTTTAGCTTTCCTACTGGTCTGATAGATGGCCTATTTTTAAATCTTCTTTTAGCTTGCTTTTTATTTTATATTGAGATTAAACTCAAGACCCCACATTTGGGAAACACTCTTGTCTCTCGATCCATTCCTCCTAGTAATTTTGCTTTTGATATATCTTATGACATTGCCCAGACTCTATCAATACAAGATACTTCTACTTCCTGAATAACTGTGACTATAGGCATGAACCATGTCTTCTGACCTTATATTTTGCTTTATTACACATTTTCTGAACTCCAACTGTGTTTCGCTCAATACTTCTGGGGGAGTCAGTAGTTCAAGAGTGGAGACAGTGCTCCTAGGGCCCCTTTTAATGTGCTCAGATATGTTCTCAAGTGAATGATGAGTGGTATGAAATACATTAGCTTTCCTTTCCCTTGTGTTTACTTCACTTGATGTATGTGTTTCACTTCTGAGTCTGTATAGATCAGAATTAGCAGATCTTGTCTACATTCTGAGTGGGATGAGATGTTTGATTTTCAGTTTTTGTTGTCAGAACTGTGTAACATTCTGATAGATGACTATCTGTACTGTAGCTAATTATTGCCATTGAAAGCTTTTGTTGTAACTTAAAGAAGTATGATGCTAAGTTGTATGGCCATATATTCTCCTCCTGCTCTATTTGTTTCTTTTTCTCATTTATATGAACAGATTATGCAGTCATTAATGTCTTTCTTTCTTAATATTAGGCACTGTTAACAAAGACCCGGTGTGTAATATTACATGGCCATCAGCTTGCAGCAAATCACCATTATGCACTTGATTTAATTTGCCAGAGGTGCAATGAACTACGTTACCTATCAGATGTTTTGGTTAATGAGATCAAATCAAAAAGAATACAACTCAACAGGACCTTAAAAATGCATAAACTCCTACAACAGGTAGTATGATGAAAATGATATATTTCTGAAAAACAATGCCATCCCCCCCCCCAAAAAAAAAGGTCCTGCTTGTGTGACATGTCTTACCCTTGTGGTTTGTGATACATTTTGTGGTTTTTTTTTTAGAGGTTAGGGTCTGATGTAGTTTTTGTGTTTAAATTTGTAAGAGGTCTTATGGTCTAAGCTTGATTGTTTTGCTCCCCTCCCTCCCTCCTTCCCTCCCTCCCTCCCTCCCTCCCTCCTTCCTTCCTTCCTTCCCCATCTTTCTCACTTTTTTTCTTTTCTTGTTCATGGGACTTGAACTGTGGGCCTGGGAGCTGTCCCTGAGCTCTTCAGCTCAAGGATATCGCCCTACCCCTTGAACCACAGTTTTCTAGTGGTTAATTGGAGATGAGAGTCTCACATTCTTTAGTGCTTGGACTGGCTTTGAACCGTGATCCTCAGATCTCAGCCTCCTGAATAGCTAGGATTACAGGTGTGAGCCACCAGTGCCCAGCTGTTTTTTTTTCCTTTGTGGTGGTATTGTTTGAATTCAGAGCCTCAAATTTGTTTAGCTTTCTTTCTGAGCTGATACTCTGCCACGGGAGCCATGCCTTTAGCTTTGATTGGGTGGTTATCTTGAAGATGGAGTGTTTTGGACTTTTCTGCCTTTCCTAATCTCAACCAGTGATCTTCTGATATTACCTTCCTGAGTAGCTGAGATTACGGGGTCAGACATCAATGCATGGCTTATGGTCTTACAGTCAATGGTCCTATGTAGTATTCATGGCAGATTCACTCTACTCCCAATTGTTTCTTGTGAATGGCATGATCTTGACAATAATGGCTTACTTCCTATTTTTAGTATAGCTCTGTAGCCTCTGTTAGTGATCGTTTGTACACTTTTAAAAGTTTAGTGTGGGGATGGATGAGAATGTTGAAAAGGGTAACATTGATCAAGATATATTGTATTCATAAATTGCTTTATTAAATGGAAATGTACAGGTCATTAAAGATAAGTTTTAAAAAGTCTAGGGAATTTTGCTGAAGCCTGGAATTCCTTTCTCATTTCATAGCACAGCACTGAAAATTAAACAGTGTCTGCAAAGTGTTATTCCATGGCTTGTGGGTCTGAATCCTTTTATGACTTGGCAATGAACTTGAAAGTCATCCCTTAGATCTGTTTTTGGCAATGGAATATAGAGTAGGAACAATGATTTATAGGCATCATATCTGAAGGTAAACAGTTTAATATGAACCTTTTCTGTTCAAAATATCTTTATTCTTGTCCTTGACAATCATTAAGCACTGATATTATACTTTGTATTTTGCTAGCACTTTCATATTTCAGCCATTGATTTGAGGAAAATAACATGGAGCTGAAAGTGTCAGTGTTCAAAAAATGGTGAACTCCTGCTGTTGATTCAATTACTTGCTATGAAATCAATGCATCGCTTTCCAACCTTGGCTGTGCATTGACATTACCTGTGGAGCCCTGCAAAAGGATCACTGTCTGGCTTACAGCCCAGAGCTACTGAAATCAGAATTTCGGAAAGGGAGATCCCATTGGTTTGTTTGTTTTCTATTTGCGTTAGTACAGGGTTTGAACTTAGGGCTTTGCAAGTTCTTGGCTAGTACTCTACTGTTTAAACTGTCTCCAGCCCTGTCACTGCTGGTTATTTTTAGAGTCTTGCTTTCTGTCTTGAGCACATGCCTATTCCATGATCTGCTTTTAGTCTTCCTGTTGCTGTTGGAATCACAGGTGTATATGTGTTCATATGTTTGTTTGTGTGAGACCTTGTCAATCTTTCCTCCATGGAGATACAGTCTCAATGTTGTTCTCAGCAGCTCACCTATCATAAGATGACAAGACACTTTCTGCACTCAGCTGTGAGTTGAGAAGGGAGCCCCTAAACTTTTTTGCTCCAGGTTCAGTCTCCCAATTACATAGGATTACAGATGCTAGCACCCCCGCCCTCCGATACGTTTTGTTTGTAGTGGCTCTGGAAGTCGTTATGGTAGATGATGTGAGGGCTGGTGACTGCTCTTTTAATGGCAACCTGTTTTCTCTATTTCTTCATGATTCTTTTCTCTTGATTTTCTCACCAGGCTCGGCAATGCTGTGATGAAGGTGAATGTCTTCTTGCTAATCAGGAAACAGAGAGGTTTCAGACTAAAGAAGATGCTCTGAAAGCTCTTGAAGACATCAAAAATTTCATTGAATCATCCTTGCCTTTTATCAATTATGATGCTGAAAGTCTAGAGTATGAATTTGATGTATTTTTATCTCCTGAACTCAAGGTAGGGGGTGTTGTGTTTTTTTTTTTCCAAAGAAACAAATTTTTTAAAAATCTAGTTGGGGGCTGGGAGTTTGGCCTACTGGTAGAGTGCTTGCCCAGCAGGTACAAATACCCAGGTTTGATTCCTTGGTACCACATACATAGAAAAAAGCTGGAAGTGGTGCTGAGGCTCAAGTGGTAGAGCTCTAGCCTTCAGAAAGTCCAAGGACAGTGCTCAGGCCCTGAGCTCAAGCCCAGGACTGGAAAAAAAATCTAGCTGGGCACCAAATTCCTCATGCCTATATTACTAGTAATGCAGGAGTCTAAGGTCTGACGATTATGCTTTAAAGCTAGCCTGAGCAGGAAAGTCCAGGAGACTCCGATCTCCAAAAAAATCAGGAAATAGAGCTGTGGATCAAATAGAACACTAGCCTTGAGCAAAAATGCTCCGGGAAGGGCTGAGAGTTTGGCCTAGTGGTAGATTGATTGCCTAGCATGCACAAAGACCCAGGGTCAAGTCCTTAGTACCACATACATAGTAAAAGGCCAGAAGTGGTGCTGTGGCTCAAGTGGTAGGGTGCTAGCCTTGAGAAATCCCAAGAAGAGTGCTCAGCCCCTGAGTTCAAGGCCCAGGACTGGCAAAAAGTGCTTAGAGTCAGTGTGCAGGCCCCAAGCTCGAGTCCCAGGCCCAGATTACATATACACATAAAATTACTGTAGTGTAAGGATTTCCACTGTCATGGACAACTTTATAGCTGGTTGCATGTACACAAACCTCTTTGAAAATTAAGGATAGGGTCTGTGTCAGTCGCCAAAAATTCTGAAGGTTGTGCATGGGTCTGCTTTCTATATAATAAAGAGAAATTTTATTTTTGATCTAAAACTCTATTATCTTTAAAGTCTTTATATATATACATATATATAATAAGCTCTCACATATATTTTTGGGACATCCTTGGAGAAAGACTCAAAGATCTTTTATAGTTGGGCCCATAGCCAGAGCACTTCTTCTGAGATATCTTTCCTTTGTCCTACAGTGGCCACATGGAGATGCTCTGTGGCTGTGTACCTGGTGGATGAAGGGATAACAGAAGGATCTGAGTCTTCTTAGGGAAGGGAAAAGTGAAAAGAGTTGATGTGATCAGGGTGGAGAACTATAGGTAATCCAGTAGTTTCCCCTTGGAGATCACAGGGATGATTCCCTATATTATAGCTAAGAGCATGTGATTGTGTGTGCTGGGGAAAGAGTGAGATTAAAGCAGAAACAAAATGCATAGATCCTAGGCAATGATCCAGAAAATCAGGAACATGAGAGTGACAATAACCATATAATGGTCTGGAAGCAACTAGGCTTTACTGTAGCTTCCGTAACACATCTAAGAGGAAAAGGAATGTAAATTATTCAGGTGGCTCTGAAGAATGTCTGGTTATAACATGGAGAACAATAAAGAAAATGCAATGACAATATTATGTGTCTGACTTTTTTTTTGCCAGTCCTGGGGCTTGAGCTCAGGGCCTGAGCACTGTCCTGGGACTTTTCTCAAGGCTAGAGCTCTACCACTTGAGCCACAGCACCATTTCCAACTTTTTCTGTGTATGTGGTACCCAGGAATTGAACCCAGGTCTTCGTGCAAACTCCCTGCCCCTGACTTTTTTTTTAAGTTAAGGAATTTCACATGCTGAAGAGGAGGGAGTAATGTAAGTTCTCCAGGTATTTTCCTCTCAGCCAACCTGCTTGCTGCTTTGCTTTTCAAGTTGTTTCCATTGAGATGTTTTTTTCTATGCATATATGTGAAGAGACCATCTGCTGTCTCTTATTTTCTAAGCTTCTAGTTATATTTTGAACTCTAAACTGACTTTGTGATTAAGTGCCACAGTCTGACCCATAATATTCTTATGCTACCAACAGATTCAAATGCAGACTGTACAACTCAAGCTTGAAAATATTCGAAGTATGTTTGAGAACCATCAGATGGGATTCGTGAAACAGACACAAAAGCATGTGAGGTCAATACAGTTTATAGTTCCTGGTCCCGAAAATGCAAGCAGATCTAAACATGGTAAAGTATATTCATCTTCTCTATCTCTTATGATCTGGCTGTAATTTAATTTGTTACTTTTGGTGGAAATACCGAATTATTTCTTTAAACAGATCAAACTTTTATTTAAAAAATATTTAGTCATGTTTAAAGGCTGGTGTACAAAGCAGGCTTTAGTTTGGGAGTATTGGATCCTCAAACAACAAACAATTGTTAAGCTGGGTGCTGGTGGCTCATGCCAGTAATCCATGCTATGCAGCAGGCTGAGATCTGAGGATCATCTTTTGAAATCAGCCTAGGCAGGAAAGTTTGAAAGACTAAGCTTCAATTAAAGCTAGAAGGGGAGCTGTGCCACCAGTAGTACAGTGTCAGCATCGAGAGAAAAAGCCAAGAGCATCCGGGTTCAGATTTCAAGCCTCAGAACCAGCAAAAAAAAAAAAATCACAATGTCAACCATATAAGGTGAGGGCCATCAGAAGGCTAAGTGCTTTAGCCTGAGAAATGAGTGTGAAAATTATACCTGCATCAAATTCCCACTTTTCTTCAGCAGATAAAGAGAGAACATGAAAATGCTACATATATTCATATGCACACACAGACACACATAATTATTAGTATATTAATAAACTGCTACTTGTTTTTACTTGCTTTTAGTATATAAGAGGCATGGATTACCTTTTTGAATTAACTGTTGGTAAAAAGGATAGTTTTGTTAGTGATTTCTTATTTGAAACTTCATTTGTTTTGTTTTGTTTTGTTTTTTTTTTTTTGCCAGTCCTGGGCTTGAGCTCAGGGCCTGAGCACTGTCCTTGGATTTTTCTCAAGGCTAGAGCTCTACCACTTGAGCCTCAGCACCACTTCTGGCTTTTTTCTATGTATGTGGTACCGAGGAATCGAACCCGGGTCTTCATGCATGCTAGGCAAGCACTTTAACCACTAGGCCAAACTCCCGGCCACTTCATTTGTTTTTAGTCTATATTTTGTGTGTCTTTGTAATTGTGTTGGAACAACTCTGAAAATAAGATGGACCTAATGTCCTAAGGGTTTTCTTGAGATGTCTTTGGGCTTGTTAAGAGGGTAATCTGATCTTTGAGATTTTAAGTAGTGGAATGGGGGATGCCGTGCTCAAATTCTATTTTTTTGACCATACATAGAATCAGAAACTTCACTAATATGGGATTTTGCTTTGAAATCCGAGAAGGCTTGGGCCAGGGATAATGGGCGTAAATACTCAACTCCTGCACTAAATAGTTTTGATTGGAAAAAGGGTATGGAAGTAGATTATTAGGATAAAATGATGAAAGTTACAGTAGTTATGAAATATTTAAACATGCCCCCCAAATAAACTTCCTTATATGAATAATATTGACTCTATTGAAGATCTATATTGGCAGGAGATTGAAGATACACTGTGAATATAAAACATATTAGTAAAAGGAAGACAACAGTAAAAATTAAGAGAATAAAACCCAGCTGCTCTGAGACTATACATAGTATATAGTATAGGTTGATAGTCATAAGCGAAGACAGATTGAAGTTAGATTTGGATTCCTTTATGTGCCTCTAGAAAACTTCACTCAACCTTTCCTAATGTTAGTATCCTTGTTTATAAAATCCTGACAATAATACCTATCAACTTCAACAATTTGTTGTGAAGACCAAGGGTAGACGCAAAACTGTCCTGTTTACAACGTCTTTCTTAGTTATCTTTTCTTTCTTTCTTTTTTTTAAAGATTATCTCTTCACCTTAGGCTGTCAGTCCAGTGTTCATGGCCTGTTGAAGTCTTTGGCCACCCAATTTTGTTTTATGGTGTTATTTTGGTGTAGGTTTTTTTTTTTCATTTTGACATTATTTAATGGCTTTACACTTTCTTCCTGCAGTGGGAATTGGATACTCTTTCTTTCAAGCTTGTAAACTTTTTTTAAAAGGTACCCATTTTATTATATTTATTCTCAACAATACATCTGAATTTGTGAGCGTGTGAAAAAACAGTTTGGCATCTAAAAAATGGGAGCTCGCTGCAAGTGACTCCTTCCTCATTTTTTTTCATAAAAATTATCTCTTCTTTTTCCCCATTGAAAATCACTAAAAAGTAGACTATATAGCTAAACTCAATATCTTTTATACAACAACTGAAAACCAAACCATGGGAATGGGTATCAATGTGTGAGAAGTAATGCACTTACTACCTGGCGAATGTAACTGTAACCCCTCTATACATTAGCCCAACAGTAACATAAAAATAAGACAAGTGGTGATGTTAAAACACAAACTTTCATTCATTTGAAAGACTCTCATGCCATCCATAATACAATTATACCATTTGTTCAAAGAAGCTTGGCTTTGCTGTGATTGAAGACTGCCTAATATATTTATGAGAAGAAAGCTTAATGAATAAATGGATGGAGAAAGGATTTTATCTATTATCCATCATGGTTTGTAAAGGAAATACAAGCATTATTTATTTTACAAGCCTTGTTCATTTTTCCGCATTACTCTGAGTGAATTCATGAGATTTATTATGATTTTCTCTAGACCATTTTAAGACCTTTAATTGCTATGCCAAATATATAGAATATAACTAAAGTACAAAAGCATGTGTTTCTTTATCATAAAAATGAGTCAAACTGTTTTTTGTTGTGCTTCTGTTGTTTTTTCCTTTCCTTTGCATTAAATGGAATCCTTCACCTAACACAGTGCCTGCCAAGGGCGGGAAGTAACACATTTATTGAATTAAGCTTGAGTAGAGATAGAAGAGAATTTATGAAGGGACAGAGCCAGTGAGGGATAAAACAAAAGATGTGGCTTGAGCTTGCAATATGTATCTCCAGTCTAGACCTTTCTCTTGCCTCCAGACTGAGCATACTCAAAAGGCATGTCTCTTGACTGCTAGCCTCTTCCTCATCTCTTACTGACATTGATTGCCCAAGTTGCCCAGGCTTGGGAACTTAGTTCCTCTTCCTGGCTCCTACACCACCTTGCATTATTCAAAATGCAAGGAGTTCTATCTCCTGTAGGTTTTTACCTGTTAACTGTGTTTCATATGCATGTCTTTCTCTTGCTCAATATTGTGTTAACTCAGGGCTCATGCCTGCTAGCAGTACTCCACCATTTTTGAACCACAACCCAACTCTTTGTGCTTTTAGTTTCTTTTTAGATACGGTCATGGGTTTTGTTTTTTTTTTTGCCTGTCATAGCAGCCTAGTCTTTTGTTTCAATCACAGATTTCTGCCAACATACTTGGCTTATACGTTAAGATGAGATCTCCCTAATGTTTTTGCTTGTGCTATATGATTCTCCTAAGTAACTGGGATTATAGACATGAGTTAACATGCTCGGTTTACATAGCATTTTTCCATTGCTATTATTGTTTGCTTTTTTTTTAACAGTATTTAGGGCCAGTCACTCTTGATTAGTTTTATTTGTTATTTTGTCAGGTCAATCGTTTCATGGGACTTGACCCCTAGGCCTGGGTGTTTTTCTACAGCTCCATTTTCAGCTTTTTCCTTGTTACGGAGCTGAGTGTTTTATGCCTGAGTTGACTCTGAACCATGATCCAGAGATCTCAGCCACCTTAGTTAGAATTATAGTAAGGACCCACTAGCACCAGACCCCATTGCTTCTTTTTTCAGTTGTTGGTGGTCATGGGGCTTGAACTTTTAGCTTGGGCACTGTCCCTGAGTTCTTCAGCTGAAGGCAACCACCCTACCCCTGAGCCTGGGTTCTTCAGCTCAAGGCTAGCACTCTACCACTTTGAGCCACAGCCCCACTTCTGGTTTTCTGGTGGTTCATTGGAGATAAGAATCTTTCATGGCCGGGGGTGGGAGGTGCTTTTCTGCCTGGACTAGCTTCAAACTGTGATCTTCAGATCTCAGCCTCCTGAGTAGGTAGGATTATAAGAGCCACCAGCATCCGACTCCGCATTGCTTCTTAATACCCCTTTCCAAGAATATGTTGTCACTAGTGACCCCAACAATTGTAGCAGTCTCCCAATTGACTCATTGTCCTTCCTCACATTTCCTATCCATTTTATTTATCTTACTGGAGTCTCTGTAATCTCTTCCTTCACTGACCTTGCCCCATTACTAGCTGCTATGTTACCATGACATTTGCTAGCAATTGGTCACTTCTTTCAGATAAATCTGTTCCTACCCTCTTTCTCCAACACAGCCCTACTCACCGTGGGTATTCACACTGTGTGACAACAAGCTTCTCTGCTTCTTCTCAACTTCAATAACTTATCTGTCTCACCTGTTAGACTTGGAAGTTCTGCAAGGTCTGGGAATGTGGTACATTCTTTGTATAAACCTAAACATGGAGAGTGACAGTGGCAATCATTTTCTATGTATCTACATTATTGAGTGAATGTAAATGTACATTGCTTTTCAGAGAAGATATGTTTCTCGTATGTTATGCATTTGTTTGTTTTGTGTTTCAGTGTATACACGAAGAAATAGTTGGTAGAACTAAGAACCATTTGCAAATTTACTCTCAAAAATAAGTAGTTCTCTGTATTTCAGGGCTCTGATGTAGGACACATTAGTATTTATTGACAAAATGCTTTTATATGATATTTCCTACTACATCAAATATTTATATATGGTGATAAGCACTAAAGTTTGTACATACATATGTGTTTTAATAAGTAACAGTGCAATAGACAGCCTAGACAATGTACTGCCCATCATGTCCTTTAGCGTTCCTGACACTGGCTCCTTCATCTAATCAGAGAGAGGATTCATGTAGCCTGAGTGGTCACTTGTCAGCCGCCTCCATGATTAGGAACGTAATACATTCCTTGCTTGGTTCATACTCTTTGCTTTTTAGGAATACGGGCTTCTTTCATAATAATACACAGGCTCCCTATGTGTGAGCTGAATATGTTTAAATATAAAAATGGAATCTTTAAGGTTTGTTTTCGTCACTCGTGGGGCTTGAACTCAAGGCCTAGGAACTGTCTCTGAGTGTTTTTGCTCAAGGTTAGTACTCTACCACTTTGAGGCACAGCTCTACTTCTGGTTTTCTGGTGGTTCATCAGAGATAAGAATCTCACAGACTTTCCTGCCCAGCTGGCTTTGAGCCATAATCCTTAGATCTCATCTTCCTGAATAGGTAGGGTTATAATCATGAGTACTGGTGCCTGGTTTAAATCTTTAATTTGGATTTTTCTTTGGAGGTATTCTAACATGTTTTGAGTTATACAGTGGTCAGTGACTTGTATTTTGACAGTAAACTGTATGGATTTCAATACTTTCTGTCCTTCTTGAACTTAACTTTGATTTTTTTATCTACATCATCCACAAGATTTTGAAGGTTAAATAAAATATATTCATAGTGTTTAGATCAGTGTCCTGTGTGTAGTATGAAATAAATATTTGATGTTCTAATTATTAGGATAAACTTGGATTAAAAAATACTCTTTGATCCTTTGATGAGGTACAACCCACTTAAATGCTTATGTGTGAGAGTGAATACTAAACCTGCAAATACTCGTGTATACTAACACCAGGTTCCCAGTGTACCCAGCACTAAGTGATTGATGGCTGAGAGGATGGGTGAATCTGCAGGAAAGAAATTGAAGTTACATAGATGATTCTAACCAATCACTGTGTGATTTAAAAATAACTAATATAAGCAGGCTTGTAAATTAACTCTCTAATTGCCTCATTAATATGCATGTGCTTCCATTAAAAATATGGACATTAAATGTGGTTTTAAACTCTCCTCTTATATTCCTCTACCAGGGAAGAAGACTTGGAGACAGAATCAGAACTCTACAAAAGTAAATATCATTACTTAATTCAATATTACCTTATTATAGTAGCTACAGAATTTACTTGGGAGGACTGGATTGTACTTTTATTCACTAGAATGATACTGTGCATTTGAAAACCAAATTCATGTCAAAGAAAAACAATACCAAAGAAAACTGCTGCTACATTGGTGTCTAATTTCAGTTCTGGCAGAGTTCCACATGCTTGTAACATTGATCAAGTCCTGATCAAGTTCAAAATCATTGCTATAGAAATGTGCATAGAGACTCCAGATCCTCCCTCTGACTTCTACACACCCAAATAATACCACAGTGTTTCGTGAAAGGAGCCTCCTTTCATGAGTGAGTCCTAGCCTACAAATGTGAAGCTGAGACAGAAATCAGGTTCTGAATGGCTGTGCAAAGACTTCTGCACTCTGGCCTCAGAAATGAGGTCCATTCATCTCTTATTATATAGTTTGATTTTCAGTTTCTGCTCCCTGTAGTCAACTGTGGTCCAAAAATAATAATAGAAAAATGAGAGAGAAAGAGAAGGGGAATGAGGGGGAGGAGGAGGAAGAGAAAGGAGGGTGGAAGAGAGAAAAAAGAAGGAAGGAAGGGAGCAAGGGAGAAGGGGGGCATATTGTCCTAACAATTACAGTATATAGATGTAATATTTTATTGTATTATAACTTAGTATTAATGTCTTATACTATCTAATATATATATGTAAGTATATGAAAAGTTATCATAGCTACATATATACAGGAAAATATCTTAGTTCATAGAAGGTTCAGTACTAAATCCCTGTGGTTTCAGATACCAATTGGTGGTACTGGAAGTATTGCAGAGGATAAGTAGACAGGATGGCTGTATAAACACCTTTCTTCTTACTAACCTGTGATTGGATGGTTACAGCAGAGAATACTATCACAGTTGCAAGATCATATATGTTCTTTAGTGTTCTTAATGGTAGAGTAGGATAAGAAAAAATTTGCAAGGGCTGAAAGTTTGGCCTAGTGGTATAGAGTGCTTGCCTAGCATGCACGAAGACCTGGGTTCAATTCCTTAGTACCACATACATAGAAAAAAGCCAGAAGTTGTGCTTGGCTCAAGTGGTGCAGCACTAGCCTTGAGGAAAAAGCCCAAGGATAGTACCCAGACCCTGAGTTCAAACCCCAGGACTGGAAAAAATAGGAAAAAAATCTCCAAGATGTAATACAGTATACCGTATAGGACCACATTATAACTAGACTGCCTGGCTTTTAACGTAAGTTCTAATACTTAGTATATACTATTGGAAAAGTCCTTTGGGTCTTAGTCTCCTTGTTTATACGGTAGGAAAAAATAATCAAATACTGTGTGGCCTATGATAATGTTCTAAAGTTTTTATACTACTAGCAGGTTAGTATAAGGCTGGGTTATAATGTTATATAGCTACAAGTTTTAATTTCAAGAAAGAAAGAAATGAGTGCCAGATTCCATAGTCTTCATATGTTTTCAATATTAGTTTCGGCTTGTGACTTCTAACATTATGATGAATTGATTGTTATATCCATTTTGAAAAGAAAGAATAGAGTGTTTTTCATGTCTTAGTAGCCCTGGAAAGCAGCATTAGATTTTATTGTATTCAAGTGTATGGTGATACCACCAAGTCATTATGAAAAGGATAAATTATGTTGTTTCTCCTTTCTTAAATAATCTAAGGATGCGTGTAATTATTTTCTAGAAGTTTCCATAAACATTATGAAAGCTAATAGTCTATTTTTGTTCTTCTCTGAATAAACTATTTATTGGGAAAGTCAACTTTTTTTTTTTTGGTTTTACTTACCAACCCCTGGGGCTTGAACTAAGGGTTATCCCTCATCGTTTTTTTTTTTTTTTCCTCAAGGCTAGCACTCTACCACTTGAGCCACAGTGCCACTTTCAGCCTTTTCTGAGTATTTTGTAAGAGTCTCATGGATGTTCCTGTCTGGATTTGCTTTGAATTCTAATCCTCAGATCTCAGCCTTCTGAGTAGCTAGGATTAGAGGCATGAGCCACTGGTGCCTGACGAACGTAGACTTGTTATGAATTCACTTAATCCACCAAATGTTTCAGACAAATGAAAATGTATAAAAATCAGTTAGTGTTTTGATCATGTCCACCTTTATAACTCAATGCACTTACTTCACTTCTATCTGTATCAAAATCTTTTAAAAGAACTGATATTTACTAAGTTGTTTTTCAATTTGCCTAGAGTTAGAATGTATAATGAACTTAATTTGATTTGAGTTCCTTGAAGTGGAATTGTAATTATATGGACACTTTTTAAAATTGTCGGAGTAATGTATAGAGGGTTACAGTTACATTTGTTAAGTAATGGGTGCATTACTTCTGAAACATTGATACCCTTTCTCATGTTTTGCCCCCCTTCTTCTCCCTCTACCCCTTCTAAATCATCTTGTTTTCCCCCCTTCCTTTCACTATTTCAAATAAATAAATAAACATATGTACAATATACAAGGTAACAAATTCAGATTCAGTAACCACATGAGATTAATCATAAGGGGAAAAAAGAGAAAAGAAATAACTCCACATAGTACATTGACATCAACAATCACAAAGATAAAGCTCTTGTTTCCATATCCTAGAGTTCATTTTGTATAGTCTCATCCTATATGACCATATGTACATAGCTTTTGAGATATTGTGATCCTCTGCTAGGAGAGTCCTAGATGTGCACTAATTAACATTTTAACTACTCTGATTATTTTAGGATGATGAGACTCTTGATTGTCAGAAGAGCAGCTGTGGTCCATCCTCCAGTTTGGACAGTGACAACGGCTTGGATATTCTAAAGAAGTATCCTTTGTTTATTAATGCAAACTTACATATTCATCTCCTTATTGGAGGCTCAATGTTCAAGACTTTGAATTTTCAGGTCACAGATTAAGGCTCTAAAATACTGATTGAGCTATCAAAAGTTCTCCGTTGAGGGCGAATTAAGATGTAGTCTGTTTATGTGATTTTAGGAAAATGAACAAGACCTTTTCAGAATTACATCTCTCTTGCTTTTGGAGATTAGAAAAGAAAGTGAAAGGGCTTTTTGAAGTTTTTTTTCATTTTTATTGAAATACAGTTGATAATGTAAGATGCATGTTAAGACACACAAAATATATACATTAATACAATTGATATACATTTATTAGAATGGATAATTTAAGATACACATTAACTGTAATCCGTTTAGTTTATACATCTTTCACATAGTATAGTTCTTTTTTTCCCTTTTTTGGTAAAATCATTAAGATATACTTAGTAAGCAAATGTCCAGTATACAATGTAGTATTATTACCTCCAGTTACCAGGCTTTACATTGGGTTCCCCAAACTGACTCAACTTATGAACATTTGGGAACAGATGAGGTACCCTATAGCTCCAACATACAACATCTCTTCTTTTTTTTAAAAAAAGAAGGGAAATGGAATTGATCATCAAAATATACAAGTGATTATAGGGATGCAATTTTGTACATGCTAACAGTAATCATTGCTGTGGTAACTTTCACAATTTGATATTAATATTATCGTCTTTAATCACCCTTAAATTCTACATCACAACTTTAAGTATCTATTAGTGTGAAGCATGCCACATGGAGATAAAATTGTACTCAAAGACTTTTTTTTTTTGCCAGTCCTGGGCTTGTGCCTAGGGCCTGAGCACTGTCCTTGGGTTTTCCCAAGGTTAGAGCTCTACCACTTGAGCCACAGCACCACTTCTGTCTATTTCTATGTATGTGGTACCGAGGATTCGAACCGGGTCTTTGTGCATGGTAGGCAAGCACTTCACCACTGAGCCAAGCTCGTGCCCCCTCAGAGAATTAAATGACTAAAATAAAGAAAATAAAAAGAGAATCAAATTGATTCATTACGTGAACAAAGGGAAATGAATTTTAAGTTATTATGATGTCAATTGGAAATCACATTGAAAGGATAACATTTTTTTTCAGAACTGCTAGACAAACTTACTGTAGAAACAAGTAAAATCTACACATGAAACTAGTATAATAAATATAATACATGTCTTTCAAAAATTCAGAGAATTAGCATGAACAGGGAAAATTGCTGCCTCAATACCGTTTTTTGCATTTCTGGGAAGAGAGGTGGCTAAACTCAGAAACTTTATTATCCGCCAAACAAATAAATGAATGAAAAACAAAACTGTTGGATATTTACAAATGTATTCTGTGAGTTTTTAATAAATTAATTTTAAATCTTAGAAATTCATTTTTGTTGTGTTAGGCTCTCAATTGATAAACAAATCCTCAGACATTTAGAAATGTGTTGTGGGTTTATAGAAAATTATTTTTAATCTTACTGAGTTAGGAATGTTTATTTTGGGCATTGATACAGAAGATTGAAGTCAGGGCCATAAGCTCTTACTTGATGTCTTTGAGGCTGGCTCTTTACCATTTCTGGCTTTTAATGGTTACTTGGAAATTAGACTCTTTGTTTTATCTACCCAGGGTAGCTTCAAACTGTGATTCTCTGACCTCAGGCTTCTGAGAAGCTAAGATTACAAGTGTGAGCCACCTGTAGGATACTAGAAATAATTTTGACGTTAATACCTACTAAGTAACCTGTTTTATTTCAAATGTTCCTTAGATTGTAGGTGGTACTTAATCTAACAACTACAAAATGAGTTTCAGATCTTGGTGCCAAAAATAAAACCACTGGTAGTTGCTATGCATTAACTCTTTTTACCTTAAGTAACTTATAATGAAAATTGAAACATTGTGTGATTCTGAACTACGACAGGAATTAATATGTATGGTCTTTTCGTTTTAGCCATGTTCTGAATGAACTGATACAGACTGAGAAGGTATATGTTCAGGAACTATTCACTGTGTTATTGGTGAGTGATGCAAATTGCACATTTTTTCCATTCTCCTGAATGGTCCCCACTACATTCATTAGAAATTGTTTCAGGCAATTTTCTATTTCTGTCTTAATCTTTGGTTGTCAAAGGGCAGTGGTGGATATTGTTTCTACTGTGAGCCTGTGTGTTGTTTAAGTCATTCTTGCTCTGTAGTGGGAATGGTTGATTCAGAATTAGAGAAGCTTGTTCTAGGAATACACTAGATTATTAAAATTATTCCCATGTTGCTATTTGAGATTATACTGTAAAAAAACAGACTGGGATAAAAATACTTATTTGATATGATACAGATGGCATACTATTTAGTCTAAAAGAAATCTTACTTGTAATGAAAAACTGAATGTAGGAAGTTGATGACTGGTAGGATAATTTTTAGACATAGTTTTGTTTCTAACATGGTAAAAAAACAAAACAAAACAAACAAAAAACACCTTGATGGTCAAAGGTTTTTGTGCTGGTACCGTGACTTGAACTAATAACCTGAACTGAGGGCCTAGGCTCTGTCTCTCCTATTTTTCATTCAAAGCTAGTGCTCTGCCACTTGAGCCACCACTCCATTTTCAGCTTTTTTTTCTGGTTATTTGGACATAAGTGTCTCATAGACTTTCCTGCCCTGACGACCCTTGAACCATGATCCTCAAATCTCAGCCTCCTGAGTAGGGATTACAGGCATGAGCTCTTGGTGCCCAGGCAAAGACCTGCCATTTTGTTTCCTTTAAGCAGAAAACCTATTTTATCATTGTCTAAGTATATATTTATTTTGAGTAGGGCTATAGAGCGGAGATGGATAATCCAGATATGTTTCCTCTTATGCCACCTCTTCTGAGAAATACAAAGGACATCCTCTTTGGAAATATGGCAGAAATATATGAATTCCATAACAAGTATGTAATTGCTGAATTAAATGTTTCATGATATCGTAAAGGACTGATTGAGTTCATTCACACAAATATTGTTTGTCTGAAAATTTCACAGCATATTCATGAACAGCCTGGAAAATTGCTTTGATGCTCCAGAAAAAGTGGGACCTTGTTTCCTGGAAAGGGTTAGTCTAATTTATTATTATTATTATTGTTGTTGTTGTTATTGTTGTTATTCTTAGTGCTGGTCCTGAGGCTTGAACTCAGTGTCTGAGCATTGTCACTGAGCTTTTGTGCTCCAGGCTAGCACTTTACATTTGAGCCACAGCTTCATTTCTGGCTTTTGGTATTTAATCGGAGTTCAGAGCCTCATAGACTTTTCTGCCTGGTCTGGCTGCAAACTGCTATCCTGAGGCCTCAGCCTCCTGAGTAGCTAGGAGTGTAGACATGAGCCACCAGTACCTAGGTATTTATTATTATTATTTGCCAGTCCTGGTGCTTGAACTCAGAGCCTGGGCCCTGTCCTTGGGGTTTCTCAAGGCTAGCACTGTACTGCTTGAGCCACAGCACCATTTCTGGCTTTTTCTATGTTTGTGGTACCAAGAAATCAAACCTAAGTCTATGTGCATGCTAAGCAAGCACTCTATGATGAGGCCAAGCTCTGGGCCCAGTTTTTAATTAGAAAAAAATATAGGCCACCAAAGTAGTAACTTATTCATCAGTATAAGCTAAGTTTTTTCTTAATGTTTTATTTCTGGAGAAGAAACATCAACTCCAGCAGGTACTTAATGAATGTAAAATCTTAGAATTGCAGCCAGAGGATGGGTGTGTATTTCCAGGACCTTGGTGAACAGAGTTGTCCTTTAGTTAACAAAATCACTCAGGCCAGCTTACCATTCCCAAGACTATGATTAGTATAGTTAATATCCAAGATTACTGATTGTCCTTTCTTTCAGAATATTGTTTTGGAGGACAGTTTTTTTTTGCTATATTACTCAGCTTATCATTGAACTCAAGATCTTCCTGCTCTTGGCTCTCAAATGCTAGGATTATAGGTGTGTACCATAGTGCCTTTAAAGATCAGCTCTGTTGATATTAGAGCCAGTTGGATAGAGGAGATTGTTGAAAATTTCAAACTAGTTATCTCATAAAGTGTTTTCCTGTTGAGAAAAGGATAAACCTAAGAAAGAATTGTGTCATTTTTTTCTAAACATATTCTAAATATATTTGCAGTACAAAAAACAACTTCCCCAACTTCTTTACACAACAGTAGTCTACCTTTGCTTGGGAATCGAATACATAAAGACCACACTACTCATTAGCTCTTCTACATATACTATACTGCCTTATGTGCATACACCATTTGTCTCCTCAACTTGAGACACTTAGGCAGAATCTATGTCGTATGTGTCTTTATATCTCTCATACAGTTAGCAGAGTTCTTGGCAAGTAGTAGTGGCTATAGACATGTGCTGAACACCTACTATGTACCAAGCACTATCCTAGCCAATGTGAATACCAAGCCAAAGGTCATTTAGCTAAAACCCCCTCAGGTAACATTAATTGTGTCAGTGATGAGTTGCGCTCTGTTAATTATACAAGGTGTTTAATGGGAACCCAAACAAGGAGACATTTTCTATAGACAGGAAGTTAACTGCAGCTCTATTGAAGCAGTGACTCATGGGATGTAAGGTAGAGAATAAGATGATAGCCCAGTACTTGAGAGTTAAGGGACAATTATTTGAGAGAGAGAAAGTTACAAAAGTAGATGCCTACATGCTTAGGATGTTGTCCCTGGCATCAACCAAGGACCACAGGTTGTGACTTGAAAGTCAGCTACAAATTTTTTCACTAGAGACCTGAGAGTCTAATAGCGTCAAAGAAAAAGCATATTTCTCAGTACCAATTAGGTCATAGTAATGACTGTTTATGTGGGCAGCCCAAATAGCACAAACTCTCCTCCCTGTGACTCTCAAGCTCGCTCAGTGGATATTCTGCCATTTACTTAGATAATGCTTTGTCCTTCCAGTAAGTCAAAAAGGGTGTGTTGTTATTAGAATATAAATATTGCACATCACATTTTCTGTAATACTTGCCCTTGCCCTGTCCTGTTCAGGCTTGCTTTATAACAAATATTTGCTTTCACAAATCAGTAATGTGTGCAAATTTGTTCTTTATCACAGAAGGATGATTTTCAGATGTATGCAAAATACTGTCAGAATAAGCCCAGATCAGAGGTAATTTGGAAGAAGTACTCAGAATGTGCCTTTTTCCAGGTATAGTAATTATAGTATTAAATATATTTTTGAGAAGGTATTAGAAAACTACTTATTAATAGCTTCATTCCCTGCTTTGAGTACATTATGTATAAGTGAAAGAGCAGCTGTGTCCTCTCCAAGACTCTGTCTCTGTCTTGTATCTCCCTGTCAGAGAGATACGTACATAAACATATATTTGCAGTTCCACAGAGGAAACTGCCCTTTAAAATATTTGCCTCTATATCTCCAAAAAACATGCCTATCTTTTTCCTTCCTATCATGGAATGTGAAGATTTAGATTTTTCATTGCCCCATTCCCCATGGCCACATGTACCTGTAATGATTTCTGTTTTTACTTATTCCCTACAATCAATTTTGGGAGATTTTTGCAACAAAAAAGCAATATACCCCTATACCTTTTAGCAGTTACTTCTTACCTCCACCACTCCCATCCCTGCAATACTAGATAGCCACTAACCTGCTTTCTTTGTCTATATAAATTGACCTTCTATGGACATGCATATTCATTCATATATATGGAAACATGCATGTTTTCATTTGTGTTTGACTTCTTTTTTCTATATATTTTATTATAATGAATACAAGGGTTACATTATATTCACCAGATGGAAGGTGCATTACTTCACATACATTGATACCCCTTCCCATGTCATGGTCCCCATTTCCCTCCCCCCACCCCCATGGCTCATGTTGTTTTGCCCCCTTCCCTATACAATTTCAAATAACCAGTCAAGCATATATACAATATATCAGATAACAAGGTGAAATACTATAGCAATATGAGATAGCCAAGGGACAGCAAAAGAGATGAGAGGTAACATAGTACATTAAGGACAATAATCACTCATTATATGGCTTTTGTGTCTATATCCTGGAGGTCCTTTCATTTAGCATCATACTATCTGGCCTTATGTTGTGTTTGACTTCTGAAATTTATTTATCATTTCTTTTTGTTGCCAGTCCTGAGGCTTGAACTCAGGGCCTGGACACTGTCCTTGGACAATTTTTGCTCAAGGCTAAGACTCTGCTACTTGAGCCACAGCACCACTTCCAGCTTTTTCCTGTGTATGTGATACTGAGAAATAGAACCCAGGGCTTCCTGCATACTAGGCGAGCACTCTACCTCTCGGCTACATTTCCGGACCCCTATTTATCAATATTTGTCTAAGTCCTGAGGCTTGAACTCAAGGCCTGGATCTGTCTGGCCTCTCTGGATTTATTTGTACTAGCTTTTCAATCTTAAAATTTAGAGTTTTCTATCTCTTGAAATACTTTCCACCCTTCAAATATGGTTGGTTATCATTTTCACATATATTATATTTTAGAATTGTATAAGAATAATTTTTATTTTTACAAATGTATGTTGCTCACAATTCTAATTTTCATTTGTATGTATGCTTTCCCCTTGACCTCCCTTGCTCCTGACTATACTAATTTCATTGTACATAACTGAACATGGAACTAGCTAACTTGAGAAGATGGGTGGGGTTGGAAAATATAAGAAGGATGGAAGGGGTGATGTACACTAAAATATATTGTACTCATAAATTGATATGTTGAATTGAAACACCTTGATACAACTACTTGAAAATAATCAAATAAACTCAAATCAGTCGGATTGTTCTGATACATGTTCATTTAGATGTCAGAAATATCCATGAATTGGGTCTAATGAATGACTACGTAGCATTTTCATAGGTACAAGTTTTAATTTAAATTTAAATTGGTTGGTATTTATTCTTTCATGACAGGAATGTCAAAGAAAATTAAATCATCGACTTGGTCTGGATTCCTATTTACTCAAACCAGTGCAGCGCATCACTAAATATCAGTTACTTTTAAAGGTGATTACCTGAAATTTTTCTGTTTTCTCTTCTTCCTTTGTTGTTTTTTTTCCTGTGTGTGTGTGTTTTGGTCTAATATGGCAAATCCATTTAAAAGGAAGTTGCTTAGTAAGAATCAATAGACATCAGATCCAGAAGAGGGAAGGCTGGTGTTAGCAGCCAGATTTGTGTAGTGTGCTCATTTCTGTCATGGTGGCTGTCACACGATGTAAGCATATGTGTCAGTGTGAGACTATCTGGAGAGCTAAGCTATTTAACTCTCCATACAGGTTGCATTGATTTATGCTAAAGGTTTTGTGAAAGACATTTTCATATTGTTAAGAAGATCTAAGTATCTATTTCTTGGTGTTGAAATCATATAATCTCAATATCCATGGCCTTCTCCATGAATATTACAAGTGGAACTCTTCCAGTGTAATATGAACTATGCCTAAAACATTATATTAAATATATATACACCATAACTTTTGTTACTGTGTCTTTCCCTATGTGTTATACATTGCATGCATCATGAATAACACCAATTATTCTATATAGAGTAGAAAGTCATGCATAATTGTTTTCATAACCTGTAATGTGTTGCTAGGTTGCGTGACTGTGTGTGTGTGTGTGCCTGTGTAAATGGCATTAAGGTTAATCCTTAGGCCTCGGACATTCCTCTGCTCTATTCAGGAGACTCTTTCCTTCATCACCTAATAATCTCATGTGCCTTAATAGCTGTTGTTCTTCAGTTCCAAAAAGCATTGAATGCACATTGACTTAAACTGCTCAATTACTTTTCTGTTTATTGCCTCTCCAATTTCAACAGTTATTAAGTATATTAATAATATTTCAAAGAGCATATGAAAGGAATGAGTCCAACATGTGACATTTATGTTTGGATTCCTCCTTGAAAACATCTTTTCCCTAATTTTTTAAATGTTCTTATTTTAATATTTACCAAGTATTGTTTCATTCATGACATAATTTCAGGAACTATTAAAATACAGCCAAGACTGTGAAGGATCTGCTCAACTGAAGGAGGCTTTTGACACAATGCTGGATTTACTGAAGTCAGTAAATGATTCTATGCATCAGATTGCAATAAATGGCTATATTGTAAGTGAATTTTCATTATTATTGGAATGTCAGTGCTAAGTATGGCATCATCCCTTACTTACCATTATAGAATCAATTGAGAAGTAATATATACAAGAAGCAGATAGGTGAAGATTGAAATATAAGTATTATTACTAATAATGCTGAAGGAAAAATTGGATTCAGGTAAGGAGACAAATAGATTTATGTCATTCTCATCTTCACAGCTGCTCCCAAGTTGATATCTATGGAGATATAGCTCAAAGGAATGCTTGGGTCACCTAAGCAGCCATATTGTTCTAGAATTGCTGCTTACTCTTGTTGGTCTACCATAGAAATGGAAGAAAAGGTTCAAATCTGATTAGTGGCCTGACATATGTCATACACCAATCAGGGGCAATCAGGCAGAGATGAGGTGGGTTACCATAGCTAAAATATCTTCACATTGAGACAATAGGAAGTAAAGGAATAGGAGATCTCTTTTAGGTCCCAACTCTACAGCATTTTTTGTCACTTGTGAGACTGGAACCCTGTGCCTGGAGGCTCTCTTTAGCTCAAGGTTACTGCCCTACCCCTTGAGCCACAGGACCACTTCTGGTTTTCTGGTGATTAATTGGAGATAAGTTTCATGGGCTTTATCGTGCCTAGGCTTGCTCTGAACTGTGATCCTCAGATTTCAGTCTCCTGAATAGGTAGGATTATAGGTATGAGCCACCAAGCCCGGTTCCTATAGGAATTTTCTACATAATGTGATTCATGGCGTGTTGTAGGATAAAACATTGTAATGAATGCATTTTAAAAATGCAAAATGTATTTCAGGGTTTTAGTAGGTCAAGCAAAACTGCAAAATGTTTAATGTCACGGATCTGAATGTAGCTCTGCTTTGTACTACTGATGGGTTTGATTTTCTATTCTAGGGAAACTTAAATGAACTGGGCAAGATGATAATCCAAGGTGGATTTAGCGTTTGGACAGGACACCGGAAAGGTCCGACAAAAATGAAGGATTTTGCAAGATTCAAACCAATGCAACGCCATCTTTTCTTATATGAAAAAGCCATTATTTTTTGCAAAAGACGTGTTGAAAGTAGAGAAGATGCTGATCGATACCCATCCTATAGTTTTAAGCACTTTTTGAATGTAAGACAATTTAAATTATGTAATGTATATTATATATATGTATTATTTGGCATAGTTAATTCAAATGAGTAAGTTTTATACTTTAGCTGCACATGTCCTGTTTTAAAGCAAGCTTCATCAGGCACTCATGGCTCACACCTGTAATCCTAGCTGCTCAGAAGGCTGAGATCTAAGGATCTTGTGTGAAAGGCAGCCGGGACATGAAAGTCTGTGAGACTCTTATTTCCAATTAGCCACCAAACTATCTGGAAGTGGAAGTGTAGATTAAGTGGTAGAGTACTATTCTTGAGTGAAGGAGCCAAAAAAATAATAGCAGGACCTAAGCTCAAGCCCCAGTACAGGTAGAAAAAGTATAGGTAGAAAAAGAAGCAATGTTAAGTAGAAGTCTTATATAGAAATCAAGTAAAATGTATCCTTCATGTTGGGCCTGAGAGGAGAGTGCAGAATTTGAGTCCTCCCATTCCTCCCTCAGTGCAAGGCTAGGCATTCTCTTAAGGATACATCTTGAAATGGGAAAGAAATGTCTTGAGCTTCCTATGAGTACTCCTTTAGTAGGACTATTAGGTGGAGGTCTTGAGGGTAGGGAGGGGGAGGAAGTCCTGTATTACAGGAGACCAAGATGAAAGCCTTTCTTTCTTTTCCTTATTGCAAATGAGAACATTTTACATAGAACATTCCCCTTCCTTTATGTTCCATGTTACTTATGTACTTGGATGCCTAAAGCTACTCACAGCCAAATTTTCTTTGTACTGTTTCTGTTTTCTCCTTTGAAATTCTTTTATTTTCTCTTATTATTGAAATTGTCATTCTGTCCTAATAATAGCTTGGTATTGAAATTAGAATAGTAGTTGGGGAAGTTATTGGAATTGTAGTCATACTTCCATCTGCTCATGCCATCAGAAGCAAGGATCATCAAGTTGGGCATAGTGGTTCCCTTGTAGAACTTTGGAGGCTGAAACAGTGTAAGTTTGAGGCCAACCTGGGCTACACTATGAGACTAGCCCAAGATAAATAACAGGATGCCATCTCATAAAAACAAAGAACAACCAAAAAAGAAAAAGAAGACATTCAAGATTCACATGAGGCTGTAATTGGTTAATGTGATTTTTTACAACTAATTAATATTATCATTCAAGTTAAAACAATGTTATTGTTATTACAAAGATGATGTACAGAGGGGCTACACTTACAGGACAATGGATAATGTTTCCCCTTCCCTTGCTCTCTCCCGGTATTTCCCTCCCATCCTGTCCCACAAGTTGTGTAGCTCATTTTCCACACAGCATCTAGTGAATACTCTTTCAAATTTTAACTTGCAAAAGCAATGTACCATTTGTCATAGAACAATTACAAAAGACAATAAAAGGATTACCCTTAAATACCCATCCAGTAATTTCTTGTGAGCCTGCTCTTTTGTAGTTGTCATTATCAATGTATTGGAAAACTGATGAAATTTACAGCAGCACTTGGAAAGAACAATGTCTTGTAACAGGATTGAGATGATAATGTGCTTTTGATTCTCTGCATAGGATATAGTCCCATGCCCTTCCCACTGTCTTATTTTCTTGTTTTACTTATAAATCTATAGTACCTTTAAAAAAAAGTCCATCTGTTTTTTCTTAAATCAAATTTAGCCAGTTGCTCTATTAATACCACAGTCTATTCTTTAGTCTCTAGATTTACAATGGTTGTTTATGATTCAAATGAACTTTGATAACCAAGACATTGCAATAATTTCCTATAGGGTTTAGGTCTTTTTACTGTCTATATTATATCTTTTGTCTTTGGGTAGGTACTTTCCTTTTGTATGCATGTGTAAACCAATTCACTTCATTTGTATCTATGGAGTCATCTCCTTCCTAATGTAGAGTTTCTCACTTGTATTGATTTCCTCTTTTGCCTTCAATTTGACATAATAATGAGCGTACGAGCAGATTTTTCTCAGGTTTAGTAATGGAAGGAAAGAGGGACTTTTGAGGTGATGCAGTCAGGTGAATTGAGACTACAATTGTTACCATGGAACCTGAGACAGATATAGGACCAATTTCATTGGAAGGTAGACATAAGGACCTAGTGACTTATAGGATATAGGAAATAAATAATATATTTGAAGGAAGAAAATTGTTTTGATTCTTTTCGATTTTCCCAATAATGATCAGTTATCCCCTTTTAGTTTGATTCCATTTATTATTTTTCTTTCTTGATTTTTGCCAGTCTTGGGCTTAAGCTCAGGGCCTGAGCACTGTCCTTGGACTTTCTCAAGGGTAGAGCTCTACCACTTGAGTCTCAGCACCATTTCTGGCTTTTTCTAAGTATGTGGTACCAAGGAATTGAACCCAGGTCTTCGTGCATGCTAGGCAAGCACTCTACCACTAGGCCAAACTTTTTCTTTTTTTTTTTTTTAGAAAATATGCATGTAGTATTACTGTCACATGATAACAGATTTCTTGAACAACTCAAAAAATAATTTCATCAGTAATGATGTGTTGCATGTTAGTAGTTAAAATAATAAAAGCAACTCAAACAAGGGAAAAAGTAGAAAATTCATACTTTGAGAAGCTCATATGATCTGAATAATTAATGCATGCTATTTAGTCCTTACATCAACTCTGAAATAGATGTTCTTTCTACTTTATAAAGAAAGAAATAGAACTTCAGAAAATTGGAGCAAATTATGGTAAGATAAATAGCTAGTAAATGGTAAAGGTTTCTAGCCCAACTCCAAAGCTTGTCTACTTTCTAACTTATCCTGCTATTAAGTCAAAGCCATGCAGTGACACAAAATTAATTTTTAAATAGATGTAAGATGAACAGTACTCATTCCATTTTCATGTTTAACAGAAATAGATTAGAAATGTATAGTAGGAACATAAATATATTGGAATCATTTCAAAAGTAACTTCCAACTATTTTCAAGGTATATTTCAGAGGCATTTCCATTCTATTTATAAATATAGTCACATTATTTCTCCTTTTTAAAATAATTTTTTATTTCAATGTATAGAGGAGTAGCAGTTATATTCGTCCAATAGAAGGTGCATTATTCTCACACATTGATATCCCTTCTTATGTTTTTGTACCCATTTCCCTCCCCCACCCCCTCCCATTATTTTTCCCCTCCTATTTCAAATAAACAATTAAACATCTGTATACATTATTTCTCCTTTATATAGGAATTTCGTTAGCACTACCTTTATTTCTTAAAGTTTTAGGAAGTGTCATTTGAACAGCTCATCAGTGAAATGTAAAACAGGATATTTCTTCAGACAATTAGGTTAAGATTAGAAGAAAAGAGGAGAGGCAAAAAAGTAATAGAGGAGAACATATAGTGGAATTTCCCAGCACCTTAACAGAAGATGAAAGAAAACTGGAGCCGGGCATAGTGTTTCATGCCTGTAATCTTAGCTACTCAGGAGGTTGAGTATCAGCCAAGGCACTAAAGACCATGAGACTCATCTCCCAATTAACCACCAGAAAACTGGGAGTGGCTCTGTGGCTCAAGGGGTAGGGCGGTAGCCTTGACCTGAAAAGCTCAGGGATAGTGCCCAGACCCAGAGTTCAAGCCACACAATCGACCAAAAAGAAAAAAAAAACTAGAAAACACTGATATATGGATGAGAAAGTTCTGGTAGAAAAGAAATAGTGTGTACTGAAGTTTTACTGAGTGATGTATTGGTTTCTGTAGAAGCTAAGTGATTGGTGAAAGTTCTATGATCTCCGTGGACCCGATTGCTTTTTCCTTAAGCTGTAAATTGGATTGTTACAACTTTTCACAATCTAGAGCTGACTAATACATTTTTAATTATCCATTTAAATTAATTTCTAATGGCTTTTTTCACTGATGTTTAATTTTACTTCACTGGCAACTTTGGTTTAATAGTGTGTAGTTAATTTCTGACAGATTTCTCAATCTTTAATGGACTTTTTGGTGTTAAGATTTACCAGAGTCGTGTCAATTACTGGCAGTTAGTGTGCATTCTGAACTATGGAAACAGTTACACTTAACTACTTTGTCCTATAATAATACTTGTCCTTTTTAATCACTGAATGTAAAATGTATATTTTGCCCAAGTGAAAATGTATGTCGGTTTCATTTAGAACATAAATGAGGTAGAGCTAATGTAAGATCATATTAAACTGTGTTAATTGTGGCTTCTTTCTATTAGATGGATGAAGTTGGAATCACAGAATATGTGAAAAGTGATAACCGCAAGTTTGAAATCTGGCATGGTGGGAAGGAAGAAGTTTATATCGTACAGGTTGGTTATTGTAAAGTTACTTTAGAAATCATAGTCTATGTTAAGATGAAAATCCTGTTAACAAATAATTTTGGTTACATTTCATAAAAACTCACTCTTTTCATGTGGCTTTTAAAGCCCTGATCAAATATGCTATAAGGTCTGCTGTGTCAGAGAGAAGAGAAGAGCAATCAGAATATGCCATGATATTGTCATCAAATATTCAGTAAATCTTGATACTGTGAATTGTGTTTGATCCTTGTGCTGTTGTTTGTTGCCAATGCTCACTGCTCTTTATTTATTTTTTGTTGGTTGTGGGACTTGAACTCTGGGCCTGGGTGCTCATTGCTTTTTGATTGTCGTAATTCTTACTAGAACCTATAAAATATCTTTACTTGCTTTACAACATAACAAATCTCATTTAGCAAAGTTTGTAAGTAATGGGAGTATATTTATGGAAGTTTTTATGCTTATTTTGCAAGCAGTTATATTTTGGGAAAATATTGGAGCTTCCTTTATCAAGGTGAAACATAAAATTCTGTATATTTTTAAAGAACAAAGAGAAGGGCCAGGAGTTTGGCCTAGTGGTAGAGTGCCTGCCTAGCATGCATGAAAACCCGGGGTCGATTCCTTGGTACCACATACATAGAAAAAGCCGGAAATGGTGCTTCGGCTCAAACAGTAGAACTCTAGCCTTGAGAGAACCCAAGAACACCACTCAGGCCCTGAGTTCAAGCACTGAGACTGGCAAAAAAACAAAAAAGAACAAAGAGAAAAAAAGGAAATCAATTGTATTTCTTTGAATCATTGCTATTACATTATCTAAGGCTCATTTCAGAATATTTTTTCATTGTGCTATTTTCACTATACCTTATGTGCTTGCTAAAGATTAGCTTCTTAGAAGTTTTAAGGATTAAATAGCTGGAATGTGAATATGGTATTTTAGAGTGTAGATCATGCTTGATGTAATTACATTTAGGCTAAAATCATTTTTGTAATAGGAAATATACCCTCCCTTCCTTCTTAATCTTTAGGCTAAAAGTGTAGATGTGAAGATGTTATGGCTAAAAGAAATAAGAAGTCTTTTGTTGAAGCAACAGGAACTTATAACAGGTAAATTCAACTACCTGTGACAACAGAAAGCACAATAACAGCCCCTTAAATCTTATTCTGTGAATCTTTTTGTTTTGAATATGGGAGGTATTAACTTTCTTTTATTTACATTACAAGAGTTTGTCAATCTAATAAGCAGAAGACTAAGACTCACAAAATGAACCCTAGTTCTTGAGAACCAGTTGCGAAGCAATTGACTTATCATTTCCCAGTCCTTCCCAGGAGAAGGCTCTGGTTAAGTACTCAGATAATCAATGCTCAGTAAGATTGGAATAGGGAACTAGATGTCGTTCTAAACTTGGAGGGTTTGAATACATATTCCATGGTTTGTAACTTTCCTTGTTGCTTCAAGTACCTGAAAGTCTGTGTGTGTATGAGAGAGATAGTTAGAGGGGGAAGAGAAAGAGACAGAGAGACAGGACCCAGAGACATTGCCTTCAAGGAAGTAGGAAGTGTGGCTTCTGAATGATGCTCATACAAGCTTTGTTTTCTTTTACAGTTAAAAAACGGAAACAGCAGGTCACAGAGCTTGGTAATATTTCTCCTCAGCACAATGATGAGTAAGTGATAACTCTGCAAGAATTATCAGTCTTGAAATTTTCTTGTTTCCCTAGGTAACGTAAAACAATGTAATTCAAATATCTCAGAAAAAAAGCCAGTCTACCATTTTAGCAATAAGTCATCAAGTAACATAAACACATGCTTTCTCAGTTCTACCATTTTATGGAACTGGAATTATCACTGTAATTCCATAAATATGGCTACACTTAGGGCTTTCTCTTTAGTGTGTGTGTGTATGTGTATGTGTATGCGTGTATGCTAGTCTTAGAAGTTAGACTCACAGCCTGGGTACTGTTCCTGAGCTTTTGTACCCATGGTTGGTGCTCTACCACTTGAGCCATAGCTTCCCTTCTTGCTTTTTGGTGCTTAGTTGGAGACCAAAGTCTGGTGGACTATTCTGCCTAGGCTGTGTTTGAATGGAGCTATCTTCAGATCTCAGCCTCTCAATAGCTAGGATTAGGATTATTAGGCATGAGCTGGTGCTGCCTATCCATAAAATATCACTTATTTTTATATCTTACTATTTGAGAAAGCAATAGTTATATCGTAAATGAGTTCAGGAAAGTAAATGGGAACATAGCAATGCCCTCTAGAAGGTCAGTGAGGCAGTTAGATAAGTTCAACTGGAGGGAAATACAAGTATGTGTTACATCCAATCCATGATGAGATTCAAGGCTGCGCACATTTTGATCTGCCATTCATTGCTAATTTGGAAATTCTAAGAATGTGTTATTTTCATGTAAAGAAATTAAAGTCCACCTATTATATAAGGTTTCATTTGTTTTGTACATACAATACAATTCTGATCAGCATTAAGAGCAGGGGTTATCTATGATTGGTTCCTGGACCAGTAACATTAGCAGCATCTGAGAATATGTATGGAAGGAATACTCTATGGCTTTCTCTACCCTTTATGAATTAGAAAGTCTGGGTGTGCACCCCTGTCACCTTGAGTTTTACCCAACTTTCTACATGATTCTGATCCATCCTCAACTTGGCAACCTCTTCAGAGAGGACGTACTGATGAATAGCACATATAAACTGGCTTTAAGGAATGCACGCAACACACATCTTTGGTTTCATGACTAGAACTGGAAAATTTATTTATGAGAACTATATTTGAAATTATTTTAACTAATATATTTAGTCTAGCAAATATCCACTTGTTAGTGTTGTGCAGTGTTGGACAGAACATCCAAGATATACTCAGCTCCTAGCCTCATGAAGCTTGGAAGGTAGAAAGAGAAATCACCGTAAGCAATTAAATTCAGTGTGGTGATGAAGTTATGGCTCAAGTCATAGAGAACTTTTCGGTCAAGTGTGAGGCCCTGTCATCTTCCATAAACTACACAAAACAGCCACAAGTGGTGCTGTGACTCAAATGGTAGAGTGCTACCCTTGAGCAAAAGAAGCTTAGTAACAGCACCCAGGCCCTGAATTCAGCCCCAGGATGGAATATCTATCTCCTTGAGCTACCGTAAGGTAGATGAGTTTCCCTCTATTTGACAAGGAGGAAGTGATGGACCTTTTCAGCGTTCACTTATCCATTTAAAGGTCAATTCCTTCAGGCCATTATGTTGCAGACCCTAGAGCAGTTGAGAGATCCTGGTATGTATGCCTTCATTTCACAGCTAAGAAAACCATATACCTGAGAAGACTTGACATGCCTTTTCTATAGTCAAGTAAATTCTGTAAGTTAGTAACCTACATTACTAAATCTAAATCAATTCAAGTTTTATAAAAAATTAAGAATCTCCTAAATGTAGGCTCTTATTAGACAATATGTGACATTTCTCTGAAATGTCATTTTAAAATAGCATAACCTAATTGACAATTTTGTTATACCAAGCCAGTTACTAATCTCAGTTCACTGGAAGTTGGCTTTTGAATATGGCAGTGTGTTTTCTTTCCTGGTAGTGAATCAGCTCCTTTAAGTAAGTGCTGTACTCAACAGTTATTGTATTGTTTGGACCAAGTCATCAAAATTTGAAGAAATATCTAAAGAGTGTCAGGAATGGGCAAACAACTGTTTGTGCTCTATTTATGACAAAGAGAAAGATAGATACCTAATAGATAGTAATGTCACAGTAAAATAAAATTATTGCATCAGTTTTGTTGATGAGGACATAGGAATATTTTTGTTAACATCCTTAAGAACATTAGGTATATTCATAGCCAAAAGGTTTGAAGCATATCTTATAATAAACTTTCAGTAAGTAGTTATTTAAATAGAACCCAATTCATGTGTCTATGGAGCATTTTTGAAGTTGATAGGATTAATCAACCTTTGAAGATTTCTACAAAAATGATTACTGTTATGTTTTTATTTCATTATTTTTCTTATTATTGTTGAGTACTGATACAAGGAAACCTCAGTTCAACATATTAATTTATGGATATAATGCATGTTGATCAATGTTATTTTAGGTTTTACTTTGAAATATAACATTACAAGAAGATAACAAAAATAGTACAGAGACTCTTCTGTAACCTTGATACAGCTTTTCACAATGGTAGCAGCCTGCAAAAAGACAGTATATCACAATCTGAAAAATGATGACAATACAACCCACAGATCTTACTCAGGTTTTCTACATTTCCACACACTTTTGTTTGTGATAAGTTTGTGGAATTTTAATCAGTGATGGTTTCAATAAGGTAAGATAGACTTAGAGAATAAAGAAATTATAAATACATTTTAGAAACAGTTTGGACTGCAGATCAGAAAATATATCAAGTAATGATTATATGTTAAAAAAAAGATTGAACCAAATATGGGACATATACTTTTTGCAGAGTCTCAAAAAGTTGCCAATGAAACCCAAATCTCAATACAGTAGAGCAATAGGGTGCCCTATATATTTGCAGGAGGGTAACTTATGAAAAAAAGTGTTTTCTAGAAGAAATCGTTTGCAAGGTTTTAAGATGTTACTGTTTAGGGCCAATCCCTACTTAATATGAAGCCATGGACTGACAGGATAGATGCGGTGCTTTTGAGTTGACTTCTCCTGTGCCCTTCAGAAGAATCAACTTATTTGGGGGCTGAGAGTTTGACTAGTGGTAGAGTGCTTGCCTAGCATGCACGAAGACATGGATTTGATTCCTCCGTTCATATACATAGGAAAAAAACCAGCAGTAATACTGCGGCTGAAGTGGTAGAGTGCTAGCCATGAGAAAGCTCAAGGACAGTGCCCAGCCCTGAGTTTAAGTACCAAGACTGGCAAAAAATATAATAATGTAATGAATTATGACAAAACTTCACAGAGTGGACTCTGGCATGGTTTTAAAGAGTAATATGTTTCCTTCTAATAATACAATGACCATATACTTATTTGTATGGTAATTTCTATTTTATCAAATGATCTCTTAATTGACATGATCAGTATTATGACAATGACTTTATTACTTCTAATTTATAGAGGAGGAAATAGGCTTAGAGCTGGCCAAAGATTGTGTATAGTTAATTGTAGTAACCACATTTCAAATATGTGAACACTTCATATTCTTAAAACTTGAGAACCCCAAAGAACTTATATTTATGTAGATTATGTCTTTTGATATTTATTTTATTATAAATTAAAACCAAGAAAAATTTATTTATTTTAAATTAAGCCCATTGTAAACTTGCACAAATAATATTTTAATTAAAATTGACCTTTTTGAAGCAAAAAAATAGATTGAAATTTAAATTCTTTTGTAAATCTCTTTAACATTAGCTATGCCATATCAAGTAACTTCTAGAACGTTCCACCATTTATTTGTAAGAAAGAGGGTATACAAAGAGCAAATAATGCCTAATGTAAATTTGATCTTTCAGATTTTTTTGTCTATTGAATTGACTCTCAGTGATCTACCCTCCCACACTTTGAGGACTGTTAGTTTAGAATAATAATAAATAAATATAAGATTACTTAATATTAATCAAGGATGAATTGGATGTGAGCAGTTTGTCCAGGTGTGAATAAATGATCAAAGGAAGCCAGTTTGCATTTAAACGTTTGCTATCGTATCATCGATCTGTGAAGAGGTCAAAAAGAACCAGCCTTAAGTAAGCCGGAGGATCGCGGTTCAAAGCAAGCCCAGATATGAAAGTCCATGAGACTCTTATCTCCAACTAGTCACCAGAAAACTGAAAGTAGTGCTGTGGTTCAGGGGGTAGGGTGGTAGCCTTGAGCTGAAGAGCTCAGGGTCAATGCCCAAGCCCAGAGTTCAAGCCCCATAACAGAACAAAAAAAGGGGCTAGGAGTTAAAAATCAAAGAGCATTACAGTGCATTACAGTGTGCTTCCCAGCCCTCTTCTCCCATCAACAAGAAAGTTGGGATGAACTGTTATTCTGGCATTATTGTTTTGAATCAATACAGGAATAGGCCATGTACAGTATCATACACTTATAATCCCAGCACTCTAGTGGCTGAGGCTTGAGGAGCTTGAGTTTGAAAACTGCCCAGGCTATTTAGAGAGTTTTAGGCTGGCTTGTATCATAGAAAGACCATGTATCAAAATCTAACTGACGAGTGTAGCACCCTGAGAAATAATGGATTCCATTTTTTCTTGTAGAGACGGGTGTTCAACATGGATCTCTTATTTTGATGAAGCTACTCTGTCAAGTAGCATGTAACTCTTTCCTGCCTGCTTCTCAGATTACTTGGAAAAAGTACTGCTCAAAAGACATTCAGCCAAAATGATGTGGATGTTGCTTTCAGGTTAATTCCTTTGGACATGCAAAAACAAACAAACAAAAACAAACCCACACAGCACATAATTATTTTTTCTTTGATATTTAAAAAAGTTTTAGTTATGTTGCTGTTTATTTTTAAAAATTGTATATGCAATGTGTAAGGTACTGTGCTGGAGAAATTCTCATCTCAGAATACATTTGAACTTGAAAGTAGTTTCTTCTCTTATCTACTATGTAACCAAATGCAATCAGTGTGCCTTGGATTATTCAGCTTATTCTGAATTAAATTAAAATGGCTGCAAAATGATTAAGAGCAAGCAAAGCACAATATTATGATTTAATATGCTTTAATTGGAATTAGAACTTGTGTCCATTGTACTAACTTGTGCAAGATGATGCACAGTCCAAAAATCCATTTGGAGACAGTGAATTTTGTTAGAGCTATTGCATTTTGTATCTACTATCATTTTCATGAGATTAATTTACAAAGAATTGTATTTAAAATGTAATATTTTCATTTCTTTTTTTCCTCTAGAATTGTGCTTATAACTCATGTAAAAAATTAGTTGTGCACCATTGTTTTTTTGTACATTTCATGCTGTAATTCCTTTTTCAAATAAAAATGAAATCAGGTTATAGAAACGTATGTTCTGCTTTTATCTTTCCATCACAAAACACACCAGTTTATTGTGGCTACAAAGTTGAGACCAAACACATTTACCATCAAAGGGAAGAGCGCATACATCATGTCATAGATAGCGGGCAGTTATTCAAGTGGTTTCTTCAATTGAATTTTTCCTTTGCTTTTTCAAAACAATTGTACAGCCCGGTGCCAGTGGTTCATGTTGGTAATCCTAACTATTGAAGAGGCTGAGATCTGAGGATTTGAATCTAGTCCAAAAAGCTGAATGTGGAGCTGTGGTAGAGCCTTGAGCATAAAAGCTCAGGTACAGTGCCATGGCCCTGACATCAAGCTCTAGACAGGCAAAAAAAACAAACCCCAAATCAAACACAACTTTATACTCTCCAGGTAAAGATAAAGACTTAGTAGATTGTATGAAAGGTAGTTCAGAAGACCTTATAATTAGAAATGGAGATGTCTTTCATTTTTTTTCCTAATGATGCAGATGATAGCTGGTAGTTGTGTATGCCATTGTTTGATGATTTCAGGCTGGTTTTCCGGAGAAGTTAAAACAATCTGTATATTTGTTGTATAGTGTTGAACAACAGTGATACCACAGTGATGCCTCCAACTATAGCTCACTGGTAGAGGCACTAACCTTCGGCAAGTGAATGATGCTTTGGAAGAATTAAATGCCATGAGTTTGCATGGTGTTCTGTCAGTAGCTATTGGCTTGAATGATTTAGTGGATATATCTTGGCCTTTGTAATGGTTCCCAGTCACATTCCATTTCATTCTTCACATATCTAATGAGTAAGTGCACAAGACTGTGCTTTACCACTTTGGGATGTAACCACAACTCTCTATATCAGTTCAAATATTGACTCTTTAACTCTATCATTCACCAGTTACAAAGATGGCTCTGCCAATATACTTTCTTTAGAGAAAAATCTAAAGCAGGAAGAAATCATTGTTTAGAAACATTGAATGGAGCTTCCATAATTATTTCTGAAATATTATACGAAATAATTCTGTTTTTCACTGTGCCAACTTTTGGAGCTGAAATGCCATCTGGACCATGTACTCTAATCCTGAAGTCTATGTATGATGGTAAAAATTAATGATGAATCCTTATAGTATTAAGAATTTTTTTCTTTATTATTTTTAATCGACAAATATGACACTGGCATAGAAGAAGCACCTTTTACAAAGATGTAAGTGTATGAAGTTAATTAGGGTTTAATTTTTCTTTAGTATATTTATAACTATGAATAAACATGTAAATTTTTTTTCTAATAGGTTGTTAGGACTGAAAAAGTTTTCAGATATTGTAAGGTCGTGCAAGAGATCCTTTAGTATGAGATACTTTGGAAAATCTATTGTAAAACCAGTCTCATGGTCCAAAAAATTGCTATAATAGTGTTATATTTTTACTTTTTCCTAAGAATGTGTTACTTCTGTATGGTGTGTTTCTGCTGCATGCACATATACAATCACTTATACCTCTCTCTGCAGCCAAGTTATGTATGAGGGAGAGTGAATCAATGAGGCACTGCCATACTGCTTTCCATAGTGGTTGAACGAGTTTGCACTCCTACCAACAGTGTAGTAGTGATCCCTCCTGGCCACATCCCTGCCAGCATCTGTTGTTATTAGATTTCTTGATCCTGGCCATCTAACTGGAGTGAGGTGGAATCTCAGAGTTGTTTTCATTTGCAAATCTTTTATGGCCAGAGATGTTGAACATTTCTTCATGTGTCCATAGGCCATTCTTATTTCTTCTTCAGAGAAGGCGCTCTTTAAAAAGTCTTTGGCCCATCTTTTAATGGGATGGTTGTTTATTTGGAGATTGGTTTTGGAGTGGTTCAATTTTTTTAGCTGTTCATATATTTTAGATATGAGGCCTTTGTCTGTTGTATTGTTAGTGAAGATCTTCTCCCACTCTGTAGGCTTTCTAGTTAATTTGCTAGCTATGTCCTTTGCCATACAGAAGCTCTGCAGTTTAATGCAGTATGGCAGTTCCTCAAGAGACTAAACATAGAACTTGCCTCTGACCCAGCAATTCCACTACTTGGCATTTACTCAATCGTCCAGAAACAAGGACACACTAAATCCACTACCACAACAATGTTCTTTGCAGCACTATTTACCATAGCAAAGATATGGAACCACCCCAGATGCTGCTCAGTTGATGAGTGGATCAATAAGATGTGGTATTTATACACAAAGGAATTCTATGCTGCTGTCAGAAAGAATGACATTGTCCCATTTGTAAGGAAATGGAAAGACTTAGAAAAAAATCATATTAAGTGAAGTAAGCCAGACTCAAAGGAACATAGGCTCAGTGGTTTCCCTCATTTGTCATAATCAGTAGAAACCTGGGCTCTCCTAGCAGAGATTTACAATAGAACAAAACCTAGATACATAAAGCCATATAGAATGATGCTAAATGAAAGGACCTCCAGGATATAGAAACAAAAGCCATATAATGAGTGATTGTTGTCCTTAATGTACTGTTATCTCTCATCTCTTTTGCTGTCTCTTGGTTATCTCATATTGTTGCAGTATTTCACCTTGTTATCTGATATATTGTATATATGCGTATTTGGTTATTTGAAATCGGATAGGGAAGGGGGGAAAACAAGATGAGGGATGGGGTTGGGGGGAGAGAAATGGGGAAAAGACATGAGAAAGGGTATCAATGTACGTGAAGTAACGCACCTTCTATCTGGTGAATATAATGCAACCCTTCCATTAATTCAATAAAAATATATGGAGAAAAAAGAATGAATCAATGGGAAGTAAACTAATGTTCATTTCTACTATCCCAACATTTAGTATAGAAAAAAATTATGTAAACCATTTGTGTCCTTATCATTCTTCTTCCTTACCTAACTGTCTATGAAAAAAACAGCACAATGCGTGCTAGTGGCTCATGCCTATAATCCTAACTACTCAGGAAGCTGAAATCTGAGAATGATAATTCAAAGTTAGCCAAGTCAGAGAAAGTCCATGAGATTCTTTTCTCCAATTAATCACCAGAAAGCACTAAGTGGAGCTGTGGCTCAAGTGTAGAGAGCTAGCCTTGAGAAAAAAACTGCTCAGGGACAGGGCTTTGTTCACACTAGGCGAGCACTCAACCACTAGGCTATGCCCCCAGCCCAAAGAATAGATTTTATTATTATGCACATAATTAATATTAAATACAAGTGTTGGTGCTATTGTGTTAAAATTCCCGGTAACATTATTTCTAAATGAATCTAACAGATCAGAATCACTTTGTTTACAACTGTCATTTATAACATGAATGCAAAAGTAACTATGCATTGAACTAAGGATGACTGAAGGATTAAACTGAACATTTACATATTGGGTCATAGAAAACCCATGATAATCTAACTGGGTCATCTCTTGAAGTAATAGTTTGGTTGGATTATTTAGTAGTGAATTATTTAGCCTCTTTTGTCAACAAATAAAAATATTGACATATATCTATGCTTAACAACTTGTATATTGTTATTGTCAAGAGTATATTGAGGGGTTAGGGATTTAGCTCAGTGGAAGAGCACTTGCTTGCCAAGTGCAAGCCTCTGAGTTCTGTCCTTAGCTCTATTACAAAAAAAAAACTATTTGATTTCAAGACTATATACTGTTATATAAAACAAGTCTTAATTTAAAAAAAATTGGAGTCATATAGTCTCTTAGTAATAAGCATGTCTTAAGTGTTTGAATATCAAAGAATATCAATTTAAATTGCATACAATATTAAAAAAGCACATGAGAACTCAGAGTAATTTCAAATTGAGTGAAAAACAACATTTTTGTGACTATAGTTAGAGAAGGAAATGTATAGCTTTAATTACTCACTCTACACACTTAAAATCAGTGTAATTCACCGTATTAACATAATGAAGAGGAAAATTATGTATAGTCAGTTCAATAAATGCAGAAAAGCAATTTGCAGAACTCTACCATTATTATAAAATCTCTCAGCAAACTAGAAATAAAGACCATTTCTTCAGCCTGTTGCTGAGCTAAGACACAAATGAAGAATGGCCAGATATATTTAACGGGGAAATATTGGCAGATTTTCTTCTAAGATTGGAAGCAAGTCAAGAATATTCATTCTGACCATTTGCGCTCAGTGAATTTTTAGTTCAAAAACTGAAGGAAAAAAGATAACACTGTCCTGATTTCAGTTTATGTACAAGAACATAGGGGTCTATGTACAATAAGACACAATTAGGACAAGGCCATACTATATAAAATCATACAAATAAATTGAAATTCTATGACTTAACAATGAGAATATTCAGAAATCAACATTTATGTTAGCAACTGATGTGCAAGGCTATTATAGGAGAAATTAGAAACAGTTACTACAACCTATATAGGATGAACTAAAAATAGTAGATATACCATGCTCATAATTTGTATACTTCATTGTTAAGAACTCTATCTTCAATGGATTTACCTATAAAGTCAATGCAGTTCAAAAATCTCATCAGACTCTTCTGAAAAAAAGTATAGAAAGAAGTTTATTCTAAAATGTATATAGAAAAAGCAAATGGTGTAAAACAATGATATGACAATGTGAAAGTTTTTACATACCTCATTTCAATATTCGGTATAAAATATAGTAGTGAATGCACTATGGTGTGTGTGTGTGTGTGTGTTCTCAAAAGAGATTTTAAAGATCCACATACTGTTCTTACTATTTTTTAAATGTTTTAAAAATTATGTGTTTACTGCATACAATATAATTTGAAGCTGTAGGTCCTGACAACCACATAATGTTATATAAAATCTTTAAGACAGTTTTTTTTTAATAGGCTCAGGAGACTGAGCTCTGATGATGGTGTTTTGAAGCCAGCCTTGCCAGAAAAACCAGCCTTGGAGACTCTTATCTCCAATGTGTTACTCAAAAACCCGGAGTGGCAATGTGGCTCAAGTGGTAGAGCCCTAGCATTGGGCACAAAGAGGTTCAGTGACAGTGGCTAGGCCCCAAGTTCAAGCCCCACAACTGATTAACAATATTTTAAAATAAAACCGAGCAAGAACGTGGCTTAGTGGTAGAGTGCTTGCCTTGCATGCATGAGACCCTGGGTTCAATTCCTCAGTACCGCATAAAGAGAAAAAGCCAGAACGGGAGCTATGGCTCAAGTGATACAGTGCTAGCTTTGAGTGAAAAGAAGCCCAGGCATTGAGTCCAAGCCCCAGGACTGGCAAAAAAAATAAAAAATTCAAGCCAGGTGAAAAGAAGGCTCTTTTAATAATTGATCATGTATAGCTAGATAGAAAAGAAATGAGCCTCCTTACCTGTACTTTATATACACAAAATTTCATCTTGGATTTAGCCATGTTTTTAAAGAGAAAAGCCAGAATCATAAAACTTCTAGAAACAAACAGGACAATACATTCATGAACCATAAAAGGATGTCAGATACAATAAGAAACATTGCACATGAAGAACGGAGATTTTTTTGTATATTATTTATTTTATTTTCTGATCATATTGCATTAACAAGGATTTTTAGTGAATACTGAAAAACATCTTTGCTTCTTGCTGAATTCAGTGTAAAAGCCTTTTTGTTTCTTACCATTAAGTAACATGATAGTTCTAGCTGTTCGTTGATAATTCTTTTTTTTTCATATATTTTTATTGTAATTAATAGAAGGGTTATATTATATTCACCAGATGTATGTGAAGAATGGAGATGTTTCAGCCTTGAGAAAGTGATATGTATGCTGGGTGTAGAGGCATGCATATGAAATCCCAGAATCCCAGCTACTGGAGAGGCAGAGTAGGAAGATCTCAGTCCAAGTTTGGCCCAGGCAAAGACACATCTTTAATACCAGCTGATATAGGAACATTGTATGGCTTCAGTAATGGAGTTTGCTAGGTCTCGAGTTCAATCTCCATAACTGAAATGAAAATTTACGCATTAGACTAGGACAAAGTCTAAAGTGGAGCAGTGTTGTTTTAAACATGTTGAAGAGCTAATTGGTACTCATGCATTACGTTATCCCCAAGCAAACTGATTACATGCTAATACTTGCAAGAATTAAGTTTGAAAATACAAGACAGGGGTTGGGAGTTTGGCCTAGTGGTAGAGTGCTTGCCTAGCATGCATGAAGAACCGGGTTCGATTCCTTGGTACCACATACTTAGAAAAAGCCAGAAGTGGTGCTGGGGCTCAAGTGGTAGAGTTCTAGCCTTGAGAAAAATCCAAGGACAGTGCTCAGACCTTGAGCTTAAGCCCAGGACTGGCAAAAAGAAAAGAAAAGAAAATATAAGCCAGACATAGTTGGACATTCAAGGAATCCCAGCACTTGGGAGATTGAGGCAAGGATATCCCAAGTTTGAGTTCCCATTTGGGAATCATGAAATGTATTTATTAGAAAATAGTGACCTCTATTGTGCTCATGTCAAAAGTATATTTATTCATCTCACTTGCAAATAGTATTGATATTTGTGTTCAACATAAAAAGTACTCATGAAGATTTCCTTATAACTTTTAGAGCCTTGATTTGAAATAGCCAAATATCCTCACACTTAATGTAGGACAAAGTTAATTACATTAAGTTTTAGTTAACTAATACAGGACATTTAAAATTACATATTTGCTTAGCTTTCATTTGAAATGACTCCATTGTTGTAATCCCAGTTGAATTAGGGCATTTTAGCACCTTTTGAAATTACATGGCAGCAGCACAAGTCCCTCTTCCTCTCTCCCAGGCATTTTGTGGGTAGCTATAAGTTTGGGAAAAAAATCACATGGATTTCTAGTTAAATTTTACAGTAGTGGGGTATTGCCCTTGCTAAACAGACACTTTTCTACCAGCTTCTTTCTTGTGACTTTCTCATGTTTTATTTTATATGTTAATTATTATTAACATTAGTAGTTGACCAAAGGGTTTTTTTTTTTTGTCAGTCCTGGGCTTGAGCTCAGGGCCTGAGCTATGTTCTTGGACTTTCTCAAGGCTAGAGCTCTACCACTTGAGCCTCAGCACCACTTCCGGCTTTTTTCTATGTATGTGTTACCAAGGAATCGAACCCGGGTCTTCATGCATGCTAGACAAGCACTTTAACCACTAGGCCAAACTCCCGGCCTGACCAAAGGGTTTTTAATTCAACATGTCAGCTTATGTGTATAATGCTTGTTGATCAGTGTCACCCTTTGAATCATTCTCCCCTCATTCGTCTCCAGCATATCCATCTCTTCAAATAACAAGGTTTTCTTTTCTCCTCTCTGATTTCTCATTATATTCTTTTCATGTACTGCTAATGAGATTTGAGGTGTAATGTCTAAATATACCATTTGCATCCTAAGCATTTATTTCTTAGTGTGGTACGCATAGGTAACGGGACAAGATCTCACTGGTCTCCTTTCTTTAAGAAAGTTTTACGTTAGATATCATTAAAACACACATTACTCTCAGAAAACATGCATGTGTAACTTATGTTGAAATGACAAGATAATACTTCTCAATGGAACTTAGTATTAGAAATTATAGAATAAGCAACACTTTTAGCTTTAAAGGTCACTGAAATACTAACATTATTCTTTAAAATGTCACTGGAGTATTAACATTATTCTTCATTAGTTTGGATCTGTAGCAGTGAGTAAAACGAAGAAATTCAGTTCCTCTGGAAATGTAGGAATTGAGGTAACAAATAAAATCTCTTTTGGACAATACCCTATTTTTGGAGATTTTGTGGCCTTGGTGCTGTTCTTTTGTTCAGGACTAGCACTCTACCACTTGAGCCACAGCTCCACTATTGGCATTTAGGTACTTAATTAGAAATAAGAGTCTCATGGACATTCCTGGCTGGACTGGCTTCCTAATTTGATCCTAAGCTCCTTAGTCTCCTGACTAGCTAGGATTTCAGGTGTGAGCCACCAGCCCCCAGTTTTACTGTATTTCCTAAAAGTGTTACAAACAGCAATATAGTCAGCCTGTTGCTACACTGCCCATGACATGCACAGAACTGTGTGAGTAGTGAGGTGGACTTTGTCATCCCAGCTTGTTCCACTCTTGCAAGATGGCATCATTCCTTTGTTCCCCTAAGGTGAAAGAACAGTGCTACTTTCTTTCCAATTGAAGTTTTTCATGCCATCTACTGAGAGTCCATCTGAAAATCTGAAATCATCTTTTTGTTTTGTCAGTCCTGGGGACTGAACTCAGGGCCTGAGCACTGTCCTTGGGCTTTCCTCAAGGCCACAGTTCTACTAGTTGAGCCACTTGTACCTTTTCTCTGTATGTGGTACCAAGGTAAGCACTCTACCACTAGGCCAAACTCCTGGTCCCTGAAATCATCTCTTTTGTGTATTAATAAGAAGATTGAGTTAAATGTTTTTTGTAAATTTTCAGTAATTAAAATTTTAAAGACGGGAGATGTAGCAATAACAAATTATCAACTCCTTTGTTGATAATTTATTTAATTCTGTGTTATCTATATGACTATTATGTTCCATAAAAGTTTGTTTCTGAAGGAACTCTTTTGCCTTTGGATTGACATTTAGGATTGTTAGAGCTATATTGTGTTTCAAAAGATCCAAACCTACAAGTTTTGATGTGTGAAAGCTCATATTTTATACATGCAGATTTAGATATAGATGCCACAATGTTATGTTAATACTTGAATTTGCAATAGAAATGTTCCTATAATAAAGCTCTACTTTGAGTGTCTTTATAAATATCTAGCAAAAGTTTTCTTCAGTTGCATTTCATTCTAAAAATCTTTAAAAACACATCAATAAATGTCGTTCTTTTAAATATGTAAACACTGTGACCACTTCTTTTGAAGTACATGGTCAGTTGTTGCATGTAGTATTTAATTTATATTTGGGGTATTTTATAATACAGATATATTATGTAGTACTTATAGATAGACTGTTTTATAATGAAGACAATAGCTTTCAATTTCTGTCTTTTGAATAATAGTTTGCCAGTTAGGCTATCAAATTGACATAATGAATGCTTCTCTGTGATGTGTAACTATGTGCAATTTATCAGAAACTATGTGTAATTTATCTTTCAAATAACTATGTATTGTGTCATAATCACAGAGTATCATAATGGGACAATTTGGATGGCAAAGCAATTGCATTTTACTCAGATATCTGCAAATTATATATGTCATGTCTAATTGGTGGAAGTCATGATCAGTTTCTAAGTAATTCATGAAAAGTGTCTATACATTTAATATTGCACTTAATGATATTGTAACAAGAAAATGAAATTAAAGCACTTTTTTGCCAGTCCTGGGCCTTGAACTCAGGGCCTGGGCATTGTCCTTGGGCTTTCTGAAGGCTAGAGCTCTACTACTTGAGCCTCAGCACCACTTCTGGCTTTTTCTATGTATATGGTACTAAGGAATCGAACCCAGGACTTTGTGCATGCTAGACAAGCACTCTACCACTAGGCCAAACTCCCAGCCCTTAAAGCACTTTTTAAAATTTAATGTTGTCAGGGTAATGTACAGAGGAGTTTCAGTTACATTCAAAAAGTAGTGAGTACATTTCTTCTGGAACATTGTTATCCCTCCCACATTTTTCTCCCATTTCTCTCCTCCCCCCCACCCCGCCTGCCAAGTTGTAAATTTTATTTCTAACAGATTGTCTTGTGAGTATTGCTATTACATTGGTTCCCCCTTTGTCATTTAGCTCACCTTTTTGTTGTTCCTCTTTCCTAATTCAAATAAACATATATACAAAATACAGTGACAAGGGATAAACCATAGGGTAAAATAAAGAAAGAAAAAAGAAAGAAATTCACAGTACATTAAAAACAACCACCACCAAGGAAACCCTTTCATTTCTATATCCTGAAGTTCATTTTTCTTAGCATAAGCTTATGTGGTCATATGCGCCTAGCTATTGAGCTATTGTCAAAGCACTTTTTTTTTTTCTGGACATGGGGTCTAGGCCTTGTCCCTGTGATCTTTTGCCCTAGGCTAGCACTCTATCACTTGCACCATAGCAATACTTCTTTTGCTGTGATTAATTGGAGATAAGAGTTTTGTGGACTTTCCTTGACAGGTTGGTATTAAACTGAGCTACTCCGGTCTCAGCCGCCCGAGTAGTTAGGATTGCAGGCCCAAGCCACTGGCACCTGGCTCAAAGCACTTTATAAATGTACTGGTCCTTGCTGGGTGCAGTGGCTCACTCCTGTAATCCTAGCTATTCAGGAGCCTGAGATCTGAGGATCAAAGTTCAAAGCCAGCCTGAGCACAAAAGGACCTGAGACTAGTCTCTCCAATTAACCTCTAGAAAATGGGAAGTGGGCCTTGGCTCAAGGGTAGCGTGGTTGCCTTGAGCTGAATTGCTCAAGGACAGGGCTCAGGCCCAGAGTTCAAGTCTCATGACCCACAAAACAAACAAACAAAAAACAAACTGATCCTGCGGTTAGGAAACTGAATTAGGAGTTAAAGTTTTTGATTGATTATATCTCCATGCAAAAATAATTTAATTTAATGGTATGAAAGTACACGTTCTAATGATTTAAGACAACAGTAACTTCAGTAGATAAAAATGTACAGTTACTATTTTGAATGCTTGAATCAATGTACAGTGAATGCTATGTCTGTATATATTTGCAATGCAACTTCACTATATTAGTTTTATTGGGCTATAAAAGTGTGTTACTGTAAAACATAGCACCAATTTCCCTTTAAGTTTTCAAAATTTAATTACATTGTAAATGTATTTACAATGTAAACGCAGTCGCATTAATTCCACATTAAAAATATCCAGTCTTAAATTCCTTCATGCATTTGTTTCACTTTAGCATAGTATTATTTATAGTTGAAGATCTCCTTCTCATTTATTAGTGGTGCACTATTAAAGGAACCGTAGGACTTTTCAGATAATTTTTATCTTTACTCTAGCTTAATGATTCTGGGAGCAAGACAGACATACAGACAGACACAGAGAGAGACAAAACAGAAAGATAAAGAGACTGGCACAGAAACCCAGAGACAGACACAGATACAGAGAAACAGAATGATGTGAAGCAAGCCAGGTAAAAATCTTTTTGAAAAATCTCCTTTCTCAAACCTACTACACACTAATAAAGGCAGTTTGAAGATTTCCACACACTGAAAAAGTCTGATTTCATATAATAGAACTTGCACAACTTTGGGACTCACCGAGCTACCTGGTATTATGTGAATTTTCAATTGCTTTTTCGAAGGTCTCTTCAGTTGGGAAGTCAGGACCTAATAGTCTTGTTCATAGCCCTTTTGGTAGCTAGAACTTATATGTTAATATAGAGTGGCGACAAAACTTTTTGTGTTGCTTTCATTGAATCTGCCATTTTTAAAACACAGATATTGTTTTGGTATCTTTGTGACCATCTTATCACAGTTTAGGTGCCCCACTTGAGCTCTTTTGACAGAGTGCCATCAGTGAACTAGTTAATCAATAACAAATATGTCTCTAGGCTACTCCATAAAAATTTTAATGGGTATTCAAGTTTTATTTCAGGGTTGGCTGTAGAGTAAATATTACTGTTGATATTTCCAAAATATGTATGAGTCTCACAATATGCACTGTTGTTAAGTAAAGCCAGTATCTGGACAATGATATTGTCTTAGGCAAAAAAAAGTTTGTTTATTTTAGAAAGTGTAATGGAGAAGGAATCCTCTTTTCAGTGATTTTGTTTGGAATGTTGTCAGAAATAAATCCAGTCTCATAATCAAATTTTTTTCTGAAAAAAATCAGGAGTACTAGACTATAGAAGCCTTCTTACTGGAGAAGTGGTTAGTGGGTTGTCTCAAGTAATTGATTGATTGATTGACTGATTTGCCAGTCATGGGGCTTCAACTCAGGCCTGGGCACTGTCCCAGAGCTGCTGTTGCTCAAGGTTAGCACTCTGCCACTTGATCCACAGTGCCACGTCCTCTTTCTCTATTCATGTGGTACTGAGGAATAGTATCCAGCACTTTGTGCATGCTAGGCAAGCACTGTTACCACTAAGCCACTTTCCCAGCCCAAGAATATCATTTTGATTATAGTTTAATATGCCTATACATCAATTTGGAATGGTCTGTTTCCAAGGGGGCATATAAGTCAAAATGCCAAGGAAGAAGTCAATGTTAAGGCCAAAATCTAAACTCTATATTTTGCTCTATGTGTTGCTTGAAAAGAAATGAATAAATCTCACAACTGGGTTGCTGTTTTTGTCCTTTCCACAGCACTAAGGCAGTGTGGAGTGAGCAAGAAAAGGAAAAGGAAAAAAAATGTCAGCTATATTCCCTCATAACTCAAAATGCAATTCCTTTAAAGTTTATAGCATATTAAATTATATTTGCATCTGAACCTATCACTATTTGTTGATGACCTGCTTTTCACATGTATAAGTGACCACATCAAATTCTGGGGCAAAAGTTGCAGCATATATTCACCAAGGAGGACCAGTGATATGGTACTGAGAGCTGCCAATAAAGTTGGAGCTCCTGAAGGTAAATCCTGAAGCCAAATGAAACTTTTTAATTACCCCCAAACAAATCTGTGAAACAGTGTGTTTCACAGATCGACCCAATAATTTAATTACTATCAAAATAAACAAGTACAACAAGTCTAGAGAACAAATGGAGTTCCTATCATGGAGCAGGAAAGGAAAATAAAGAGAAAGATTTGCAGCATGACAAGAATAGGATTGTTTATCCTGGTTAATAGTTTGTGGTATAATGTGATCATGAATAAGTTATGATAAAGCAAATGAAATAAAATATTAAGTAGGCTATAATTTTGCAACCATAATAAATATGACTAAAGAAGGGAAATCCTTTCCAGGAAGTTATATATTTTAGTCTGAACATCTTACTTTCTTTATTACTATTAAATAGCTATACAAAGGGGTTATAATTCCATAGATCAATTTATAAGTACAATGCTTCTTGGTCATTGTCACCCTTTTATGTTTTTTCATAGTGTACATTGAATACAATGACTGCATTTGATCCCCTTTTCTCCATCCATTCTTGTATACCCCTCCCTTTTGCCTCTCACCTGAATATGTTTCGACCCCTTAGTATTCATTTTGATAAACAGTACATTTTTTGTCCAAAAGAATGGTGCTTTTGGATTCCTTTCCTATGCATAATATCCTTTAGGCAGTTCATTTGTGTGTAAATACATTGAGTGCTGTCTATGTTATCATGCCTAGAAAACATGTGTCATTTGTCTCTCTGAGCCTGGTTCATTTCACTTAACATGATTTCTTTTAGGTCTATTTCCCAGCAAATGACATTGTTCTTTTCTAATGGATGAGTAAAATTTCATTGTGTGTATTCAATGCATTTTCTTTCACTCATCTATTGTAGGGCGGCTGAGCTATTTCTACAATTTGGTTATTGTGACTACTTCAGTAATGAACATAGATGTGCAAGTGTTTTTACCATATTCTTACTCTTGGTAGATGATCAAGAGTGATATGGGTGGATCATAGAGAAGATCCTTATTTTTTTTTATCAGTTGGAGGGCTTTTGTGCTCAATGCTACTACTCTAACACTTTGAGCCACATTGCACTTCCCCATATTTATTTTTTTCTTGTCTAGAGCTGTTGTAAGGAATTTGCATTCACACCAACAGTGCCTTAGGATTCTTTTCTTCTTGCATCCCTGCCAGCATTTGTTGTTGTTCAAATTCTCCATGCTGACCGATCTAACTAGCCTGAATTGGAATCTCAATGTTGTTTTGATTTGTTTTTCCTTTGTAGCCAGGAATGTTGAACATTTCTGCATATGTTTCTTTGCCATTCTCCCCTCTTCTTCTGAGAAGTCTCCCTACCTCCTTTGCCCATTTATTGATTGGGTTATTAATTGGGGGGGTGTTCATTTCTTGAGCTTCAGGTATATTTGGGATAATAGGTCTTTGTTGGATGTATTACTGGTAAAGATTTTCTCCCAGTCTGTTTTGATAATTTAGCAACTATGTCCTTTGCTGTGTAGTAATTTTTTATTTTGATGTAATACCATTTGAGACGTTTTTCTCCTATGTCTGCTTTGCCCCTGGAACTCGTTTCAAAAACTTCCTTACTATGCCTATACATTCTAGTGCTTTTCCTACTTTCTCTGGCAGTACTTTCAAAATTTAGGGTTTGATGTTGAGTTCATTGAGCCACTTTGACGTTGCATTGGTGCCAGGTGACAAACAGGGATCCACTTGCAGTTTTCTTCATATGGATGTCCAGTTTCCCCAACACCAGTCATTGAGGAGGTTATCTCCCCCCCACAAAATTATATATATATATATTATATATATGTATATATATTATATATATGTCACTTATTTCTGGATGGTATACTGTCTTCCATTTCCTTGGGGGCCTTATTTATGTCATATTCAAGCCAATTTTTTTTAAAATTACAGCTCTGTAGTAGAGATAAGGTCTGGGATTGTGATATCACCAGCATTGCTTTTTTTTTTTTTGCTTAAGATTGCTAAATGACTCTAAATGAAAGGACCTCTAGGATATAGAAACAAAAGCCATATAATGAGCGATTTTTGTCCTTAATGTACTATGTTATCTCTTATTTCTTTTGCTGTCTCTTGGTTATCTCATATAGATTTCTTTTTTTTTTCAGTCAATCCTGGGGCTTGAATAAAGGTCCTTGGCACTGTCCTTGAGCTTTCTCAAGGTTTGTGTTCAACCATTTGAGCCACAGCACCACCTCTAGCTTTTTCTGTGTCTGTGGTACTGAGCAATTGAATGCACTGTACCACTAGGCTACACTCATTCTAACTTTTGTTTTTGGGTGCCTGTTGTGGTGCCTGTACTCAGGACCTGGATGATCTCTCTTAAGAGGTTTTTGTTTAAGTGTGTTGCTCTACCATACTATGGCTCTACTTCTGGCTTTTTGCTGGCTAATTAGAGATATGAGTCTCACAGGCTTTTCTGCCTGGACTGGGTTCAAACTGGAATCTCCAGATCACCATCCCCTGAGTAGCCAGAATTATGGTTGTAAAGCACTGACATGTGACTTTAAAACTATGCTCTTAAGTACACACCTCAAACACACAGGTGCCAGAATTTGGTAGGATGTTCTTTGGAAGAGGAAAAGTAATTGGAATGAGTCTATTCTCCCAGAAATATGATAAGATATAAATAATATAGTATTTATATTGCTATAAAATATGAAAAACAGATCTTAACAATTTAGAATATGAATATATATATAAGAAGTATATGAACTTTCTGATACCAAGGAAAACCAAATTAATATTACCAAAAAGTTGATAGCTACCTGTGAAGATAAAAAAGAAAGGGAGACTGAGTTGAAAGATATGGAGGTAGATGGGTGGGGGTAAGGAAGAGGAGTAGATGAATGTCAGTATTTGGCTATTCACAATGCTAGCTTTTCTATATTTTACTTTCACTAACATTTCACACTGCCAAACTTTCTGCTTACTTTAATTCAGTGCAAGAAACTTGGAATAACATGTCTTATCCCCTGATGATTGAAATGTAGTGAAACTGTATCAACTTACCTTCCATAGATCCCTGTAGGATTTTCTATTTTTAAGTTTTAGTACATGCTGACTGAAAATAACAGTCAAGAATGCTTTCCCACGGTTGTTTTTTTTTTTATAGATATCTACAAATGACTGAACAATAATAGAGGCATGACAGAAAACTAGACATAAAATAACTCTTCATGGATTTATAATGGGTGAATGTGTTGTGTGGGAGAAATATTTCCACTTTAGGAATGCTGTGTGTTTTTATAACACAGAATGATTACCATTGACAATTTGAAAGCATTTTTTAAATTCTTGGTTTTTCTACTTCTGGGATATTCTGTATTGTATGTGTGTATATGAATTCAGGTCCTGGACTCTGTCCCTAAGTTTTTGTTCTCAAGACTAGTGCTCTACTATTTTGAGCCACAGTTCTACTTTTGGCTTTTTTGATAGTTTAGTAGAGATGATTGTCTCGTGGACTTTTCTGCCTGGGCTGGCATCAAAGAGCAGTGCACAGATCTCAACCTTCAGAGTAGCTAGGATTACAAGTGTAAGCTACTGGCATCTAGTT